>NC_061087.1:99531967-99556967 GCF_015104395.2 Macrobrachium nipponense | reverse complement strand
GTATCTATTTCCGGTAAGGCCTCCCTGCAAAGTTGCTATTCCCTAGGACCTCTTGAAAAGATGCCATTTCAAGCAGGCTATCAATGGAAAGACACACCTGTCTTTCTAACAAGACCCCACAAGAAAGAAGTTATTTCCAGGAAGACGCCATTACAAAGTTACACTTTCCAGCGTCAACCCACTGGAAAGAATTCATATGTAGCAGAACTTTCACAAGAATCAATTCAAACAAGTGGAAGGGGATAGAGAGGGACAATTTCCACTGGACAGAATTCCTATCTAGCAGAACTTTCTAACAAGTGGTGCGAGAGAGAAAAGAGTCAGCTGTTGTTTTTTCACCTTGAGTGAAGGAAGCCCTGGAAGATTTGACTCTCCAGGTTTCGTTTCTTCACTCTCCCTTTTTCTCCGCTTTCGTTTTCGGTGTCCTCGAAGGTGAGAGTAGCCTCAGTGTTACATTTATCAATAATAATAATAATAATAATAATAATAATAATAATAATAATAATAATAATAATTCAATGAAAGTATCATCTTACTCCTTCCAATATATTATTATTATTATTTTATTATTATTATTATTATTATTATTATTATATTAGTTATTATTATTATTAACTAACATAAATTATATTACTCAATGGAACCCATCCGCTATTCTATTTAATAATAAAACGTGTATTCTAAAAATAGCGTTTCAATCTACACCTAACACCAAAATTTGACACCTGCAATCTGAAAATATGACACCTGGGGTCTTCACGCATGGCCACGTGTCACTTTTTTTTGTAAAGCTTTCCTTTCAAGTTAATGGCACGGAAGTGCAATGATTACGCAACAGGAGAGAGAGAGAGAGAGAGAGAGAGAGAGAGAGAGAGAGAGAGAGACATAAAACATTTTATGATTCGTGATAAAACACATTTACCGAGGGTTAAGCGCGATCTATCTGGCAACTCTCAAGAGGGGTGGGGTTGGGGGGGTGGGGGGGGTGGGGGGGGGGGGTGGTCTAAGCGTCCCCCAGTGCTTTCTACGAGAGTGTGTCGAAGTGCTTTGCTAGTTGGCAACACGATTGCCAGCGGACTCGTCCGAACGCTTTCATTATTGGCGTGAGTTTCGAACTCAAAGGGAATAAAGGAATTTCGGACGCCAGGGAAAAAATAATATTGAACGCCATGGGAAAAAAGGAATTCCTAAAGCCACGGAAAAAAAGTAATGTCAAACGATAAGGGAAGAAAGGAATTTCGAACGTCAGGGGAAACGATGGAATTTTAAACGCCAGGGAAAAAAAGGACTTTCGAACGCTATAGTATAAAAGGAATTCCGAGCGTCTGAAGAGAGAAAAAAAAAGGATTGTTAAACGCCAGGAAAAAAATGAATTTTAAACGTCAAGAAAAAAAAAGGAATTTCAAACGTTAGGGAAAATAAAATGAATTTTAAATGCCTAGGGGGAAAAAAGGAACTTTGAACGTCAGGAAAAAAGGGCATTTGAACGTCAGGGAAAAAAAGGAACTTTAAGAATCAGGGAAATAAGGAACCTCAATCGTCAGGGGAAAAAGGAACTTTGAACGTCAGAGAGAAAAGGAACTTTGAAAGTCAGGAAAAAAAGGAACTTTGAACATCGGGGAAAAAAGGGGAACTTTGAACATAAAAAAAAAGGAATTTTGAACGTCAGGAAAAAAAGGAACCTCAAACGTCAGGGAAAGAAAGGAATTTCGTATCTCAGGGAAGAAAGGAATTTCGATCGCCAGACTAAAAAAAAAAAAAAAAAAAAAAAAAAAAGGAATTCGAACGCGAGGAAAAAAGAAGTAACTTCGAAACGTCAGAGGGAAAAAAGGAACTGGTGCTTCCTAATTTCATCGCCGGAATGTCAATTCCTGGCAGAGATATCGGAAATATATAAGGAAATACTTCACAGTGCCATTAACGGTGTATCAACAACCATTATAGTAAGCCCGTAACTAAAGCATAAATACGTCCGAAGTGAGATAATAACTGGCTGACCGCTTGAATTATTGCAACTAACTATCGACCTATCGATGTAAAGTGCTAAACTGCTCGATAAGGCTGGTTAAATACAGATTTGTATTGAGATATATATATATATATATATATATATATATATACATATAATATATTATATATATATTATGTATATGTGTGTGTGGGTGTGTGTGCGGGGTGTGTGTGTGTGTGTGTGTGTGTGTGTATTTCAATATCATGGAGAGTATACAGTATCATTATAACTACTAGCAAACTTAACCATCTACGATGGGTGATAACATACGGGTGCAGAAGTGGAAAATTTATATGTACGATTTGTTCATCAATATTAAAATAAGGGCGATTACACGAATAGTCTCTCTCTCTCTCTCTCTCTCTCTCTCTCTCTCTCTCTCTCAATGTAAGTCAAGTAATGAAGACGGCGATGGGATTATCGGATTACTTAGCTCTCACATCACAAATTATCTCCTCTCTCTTTCTCTCTCTAATTTTTCGATAGCAAGATAAAATTATATAATTGTAGTGCATTAATGACGTAAATCTCTCTCTCTCTCTCTCTCTCTCTCTCTTGTCGGTGACTTTCATTTAACGGAACAGGGATCTTGATTGGTTCGTTTCTTTGTCAATTACTTTGCACGGTGATACGAATAATAAAGTATCTTTCTTTTCATTATGTTACTGCAAAGACGCAACTTGTATGTCAGTGCGTTATGGCTACTGATAAATGCTCTTATGATCCTGTGTCTTCCAAAAGAGAATAGAAAGTAGGAACTTGTCAGTTTCCTTTTTATTATGTCCATATCAGGATCGAAATTCCGAAGCAACATTACCGAGCAGTACTTCTTCAACGTTATTTTGTGCACTGGCAGTCCCGATGGTTTTAAGTTATTCAAAAAATCTTGCGGATATCGATGATAATTTTCATCTTCTATTGAGTCCGAGCTGAAATATACGCGACTTTCTCCGGGGAAGTTGTACAGAAATTATGTATGAAAAATCGTAAAGTAACTACGTCTACAGGAATAACCAGCCTCGTTTCACGGCCAGAAACAGCTCCGTTTCAGGGAATCCCTTCTCACCCCCACCCCCTACAAAGGAGGGGGTTAGGTTGGATGAAACCCCGTTACAAACCATCTTAGGGGTCCCCACCTTAACCCTGCCAAGTTTCATGCCAATCTGACCAGCCGTTTGGCCGGGATTGAATGACAGACAGACAGACAGACAGACAGACAGACAGACAGACAGACAGACAGACATTACGCCCAATATAGTATGATTACAGATAATACATCATACCAATTACAACACGTACCTCAAGAAGCTTTGAATTTATGAAAAGAAAAGTTTCTCAAAATATCAAAATCCAAAGGGTACATTTTCCCTACCTTTTAGAAGCCTTTCTTGCAATTCCATTAACTAAAAACCTCTGCAAACTAAATGCCTAATCAATGGAAATCATCGAAGTGAAGGTTTTCAATACAAACTTTACAGAGAATATTATCCGGTTATCCTCAAGGACGATTATTTAACGGAAAGGTGTAACAGTTTTCTTCTCTTTCTTTTTGCAAAGTATGCAAGTCTCCCCCTTGCATAGACAGTGTTCATGATTACCATTTATGGACAGTTTTCCTCTGTCTCAGGTAATGTATTTCCAAGATACCCGATAACTGAGCCTCCAACAATTATTATTATTATTATTATTATTATTATTATTATTATTATTATTATTATTATTATTATTATTATTATTATTATTATTATTATTATATAAATTTGTATGTCTACAGAGTCCCCTAAAAATCAAAATGCCTTCAGAGCAAATGAAGGATCTATGTATAAGGTCCAAATAAGGACTTCATTTTTTAATATCTTTGCTTAGCAACTCGACCTTGTGCTATAGAATTGAACTGAATATAGACTTAAGGCCAAAGGGCAAGCACTGGGACCTATAAGGTCATCCTGCGCTGAAGCGGAAATTGACAGTAAAAGGTCTGAAAGGTGTAACAGGAGGAAAGCCTCAAAAAGGGTGGAAAGTAAGATGGAAGAAAGAGAATATGAAAGGAGGTACAGTAAAAGGAACGAAAGGGGTTGCAGCTAGGAGGCCTAAGGCACGCTGTAAATAACCTCAAGTACTGCTTACAGTGCACCGTATTTAGTCCATTGACCGGCACTACCCCAATACGGGGCCTTATGCTATAAAACTGAACCTCGATATTGCTCACTAATTCTTCCTCTAAGAAAAATTCTCTTGATCCTGATTCTGAAGAGGAAGACTGTCAATCTATCTTCCTCCTTCTCTCAATTCTATTACAGATTACATCACCGACTATTTCTGACCATCGGAATGGCATCTGCAATACAATAACTGTTGCTAACCCATCTCACTGGCATCTTATAATGCTCACTCACGAGCTTTGCAAAATCTCTTATCTTTCGACTTCTAGGCCTTCTTCTGATCCTCAGTATGGCTTCCACAATGCAAGCCATGTTAGTAGGAATGCTTCATCTTGCCTGCATCTTGCTCATCTTCATTCAAGAGGATCTGGGAATTATCAGTCGAAACTTTTGTTCGCATTACTAAGGTGCTTCGTCCTGGCGTGAGAGTAGAAGTTATATCTGCATTTTTTGCTCTTTTTATGCTAGAGCGACATTTAGTTTCTTATGTTGTCACTGGGTTTGTTATAATAAACAGTTTTTCCATCTGTGCTTTTCTTGTCCCCAAGAATTCTTGCCTCTTTATAGTATTTATCATTTCTTTCTTTTCCTAAAGGACTGTCCTGGGATGTAAAATTTATCACGATCCTTAAATGCTGTTCATTATATTCTGAACCAGTTTTTTCACCTTTGAATATTGTCAATTGTTGTAGTGGTTGATTGAATTCACCCAATACTGTTGGTCTTCCACAGGAAATACCTATTTTGTTTAGGGATTTCATCATTACTTTTATTTTGCTTTCCTGTTCTCCAGCAAGAATCTTACAGGAAATTGAACGAAGATAAGTGTCTCAGTAAACGAGTAATGACTAAAATTAATATGAAGTTTAAACATTTCACTTGGATGAATGAATACCTAGAAGGTGCGTGTAAACAAACGGGAAAACATGTTTCAAAGATCAGAGGAAACAAATTATGCATCTAAATTATAAATGCACTGAGAAATATTAGAAAATTTTACACAGAAGAAACCGTTCTGTCAGCGATTTCCTAAATCCCAATAGAGTGTACAGAGCAGGCAAAATAGGAACACTCAATTCATGAACTCATGGAAAATTCCAAGATAAAAAAATCAACAAGTTGCAAAAAGTCAGAAAAAAAAAAAATAAGCGATTAAGCTTAAGAAAAAATATAATTAAAAAGAAATTTTGTTAAAGATCAGTTACTCAAACAGAACTATAGTACCTGACAAATAATTATGGCCTCCAAAAATAAACAAGAAAAATCATGATGGCCTATGACAGTACCATAAAAAAGATCAATACTTTTATCTTTTTTATGACTGAAGATTGAGGAAGTTCTCGTTTAGTGTTCTTTTCGACAGATGAATCGAAGTACGCCACGCCCCCCTCGCCCCCAACCAACGCCCCATTATGTCGTCGAGTTTTGACCGAACACCGAGCGACTGGCGTTCTGTCAAAACCGCCACCTCCATAACCTGTCAATCACCGGTGCTTCTGACACTGCTCTCGAGAATTGCCCCAAAAGCGAGCGACCTTCCATCCTTCCACCTTCGGTGACAACGTCACAAGTCGCATTCCAATCACCGAGCGAGTGATGGAGTGACATTCTGGAATCTTTCTGCATCTCGTTGAAATAAGTGCGATGGCTCCTACTCCCCCAAATTCTTATATCTGGAGCTGTCTGATGTTAACTTCTTATCGTCTTCCTCCTCCCTGCTACTAGAAAGGTGAGGCATTTCCATCGAGAGACTTCTTTTACGTCAAAGACGTCTGAATAGGTCCTGTATTTTATTCACTGGTGGTCATGTGGTCTTTGTCGTAGTGAAGAACACGTATTAAACTAACCGATTAATCATCTGTATTTTGCAAATACTGATTTCGTGGTCTTGTGGGCTTTGTTGGTGTGAAGACCACGTATTAAACTAGCCGATAAATCGTTTGTGTGTAAGACCAGTCTCTCACTGTTTGATAAAACGATGGTTTCGTGCGAAAGCTATACATGTACAAAGAGGACAAGTTCGATATAAGGTCAACAAACGTGTGTTTGTAAGAGAGAGAGAGAGAGAGAGAGAGAGAGAGAGATCATATGCTCAAAAAAGCTATACACGTAAAAAGAGGACAAACTCGATGCAAGAAGGCATACGCATGTGTGTATATATGATTGAGAGAGAGAGAGAGAGTCAAACTACTCCCCCCCCCCCCCCCCCCCCCCCCCCCCCCCCAACAAAAAAAATCTGCGCTGGACGCATTTCAGAAACAGAAAAACGAGACCGCCTGCCTATAGGCAAAGAACCATTAGCGCCGACGCTCTTCATGTGGAAGTCTCTCTTCCGCTCCACGTTTTGTTTATATCGATCGTGATGTAGATTCACCCCCTGGGGGGAGGGGTGTGGGAGAGGGGGAGAGTAATCACAACTGCCCTCTCCCCCCCTCCCGCCTCCCAGGATCCCCTACAGATACGACACCTAACCCCTTCCCTCGCAACTTAGGAAAGGAGAGGAGACACGCCTCACTCATCTTTCGAGTTATTTTTTTTTTCTTGAACTTTCGTTGAGTTTTTTTTTCTTTTTGCTTTCACGTTCGTTGGAGTTTTTATTTATATTTATTTATTTTTTTGATTCTTCTACAATCATTGGAGTTTTTTTTTTTCGGGGCTTTTACGTTCGTTTGACTTTTTTAGATTTTTTTTTTTTTTTTTTGCTTCTACGGTCGTTGGAGTTTTTTATTTTTTATTTTTTTATTTTTTTTTCCTTCAGCGTTCGTTTGATTTTTTTTTTTTTTTTTTTTTTTTTAACGCGTCCGACTTTTTCCATTCTATTTCCACGCTCATGGGTGTGTTTTTTCAAGTTCGTTAGAAATTTTTTTTTTCCGTGTTCGTTGGAATTTTTTTCCCCTTTTTTCCATGTTTGTTAGAAAAAATATACAAGATTTTTTTTTTCTTTTTTTGCACACGAGTCACCTTGAACAAGATATCATCATATTTTTCGTTTTAATTTAACTTTTTTTATTTTACAGAACAATCATAAATCACTCGAAAGAACAACCTTGAGTTCTGTCGCCAGAAACATCACAAAAGAACCATAAATTGAAAATATAAGATATAACCAGTCAGTTCTTTTCTAATCATAAAAAGAGGTAATCACAGGTCAAAGTAATGTTTATTCGGTCCATATGTTTTTCTGCGCCATTACCTTCCAACGACAAGGTATAGGAAAAACCGAAGATGTAGAGATATAAATCTATCATTAGACAAAGGGAAATCATGCATAAAGATAAAAATAAATAACGTTTTTTTTTATTTTATATATGTAATATATATATATATATATATATATATATATATATATATATATATATGCTATATAGTCATATATATATATATATATATATATATATATAGTATATATATATATATATCTTTGCTTTTTTTGCTGTAGTTCTGAAGGATATCTGACCTCATAGACGTTAGGAGTGAAAATTTTAAAAAAAGTGACATAAAATGAGAGAGAGAGAGAGAGAGAGAGAGAGAGAGAGCGAGAGAGAGAGAGAAGAGAGGAGAGAGAGAGAGAGAGAGAAATATATATATATATATTATATATATATATATATATATTATATATATATATATGTATATATATAGATTTATCACTAATGCTATCACAACAAAAGCACTCATAAATATAAAATCTTAGGTCTAATCCTATTTCAGCTTTTTTTCTAACCATAAAAAAGATAATCACCCATCAATGTAATGTTTATTTGTCCTCATATGTTTTTCAGCGCCATTACCTCCTAACCAGAAGCTATAGGAGAAGACGAAGCCGTAGAAAAAAAATATAAAAATCAATCATTTGACAACGGGAAATTAGGCATGAAAATGAAAATTATACATATATATATATATATATCTATATATATAGTATATATATGTGTGTGTGTGTGTGTGTGTGTGTGTGTGTGTGTGTGTGTGTGTGTGTGTGTTCTTTTATTCTATATGATTGAAGGATAAATACCTGACCTTACAGACGGCAAGAGTGAAACTTGAAAAAACAAATCATAACTAACACATGAAATGACGGAAAGAATGACAGACAGACAGACAGACAGACAGACAGACAGAACTGAGCAAAACAACGATTGTTGCTAATTTTGTTGTGTCCTGGAGCAAAAACATCACCGTACTTTGTGAGCGTGCAACCAAGGAAGAGCATAATGGCCCGATAAGAGAGAGAGAGAGAGAGAGAGAGAGAGAGAGAGAGAGAGAGAGAGTGTAAACACGTCACAGAAGCGTTGCCTATTTCCTCGTTTCTTCCGGCGATGATGACCTTCGTAGGTGCGACGCCAGTTCGTGATAGAAATCTAAACAGTCGATGGTACACTGACGAGAAAATGATCTAACCTCAGGAAACGAAGAGCAGAAGGTGAGAGATAACATTCGACGGCTTAAATAGACGGACAGTTAAGACAAAAAGAGTTGGTAAATAAAACTTTCTAATAGAATCGAGGGCAAATAGACGGACAGACCTGCAAAAATGGCGGAAAGACAAACTTACTGACAGGCAAACAGTAAATGTTTACATATTCGGAATCTGTTAGAGAGGAAAACAGACCTGTTAACAGAACATGCACAGCTGGAAAACAGAGGAATAGACACGACATATAAGCAAACAGACCTGAAAAAAGATACAGGGGGCAAACAGGGACAGGCCAGGAAAATGACAGACAAATGTACAAACAGGCAGACAGTACAGATATTTACAGATTCAGAATGTCTGCTAGACAGAAGAAACAGAGTTAAGAGAACATGAACAACGGGAGCCAGACACGTGGAAAAGTTTGAAAAAACAAACAGACCTGAAAAATGACAGAGAGAGACAAATGTACAAACAGGCAGACAGTACAGATATTTACAGATTCGAGAATAGTCTGGTACAAAGAGGACAACGGACCTGTAAAAAGAACAACGAGAAACAGACAGTTAAACAAGTCAGATAAACAAGCAGTCATGCCAGCACACACACACAGGGCAAATAGACAGATAGGGGGGGAAGATGTCAGAGAGAAAGACTTACAAACATGCATACAGTACAAACAATGGCAAATTGGGAAAGAGCCTGGTATGCAGAGGAAAACAAACCTGTCAAGAGAACAGCCAAACCCGGAACCAGCAAGATTGACAGGTCAGTAAGCAAACAGACATGGAAACAAACGGACAGGCCCTGAAACAGACAGAACGATTAGGAAACAGACATACAGATAAACACCTGTCAACAAACAAATACAGGTGACAGGTACTGAAACGATTTTAAGTTAAGTATAGCTTAGTCTTACCAGACCACTGAGGAGCTGATGAACAGCTCTCCTAGGGCTGGCCCGAAGGATTAGGTATTTTTACGTGGCTAGGAACCAATTGATTACCTAGCAATGGGACATACAGCTTATTGTGGGATCCAAACCACATTATATCGAGAAATTAATTTCTATCACCATAAGTAAATTCCTCTCATTCCGCGTTGGCCGAGTCGAGAATCGAACTTAGGACCACCGGATTGGTAGCCGAGCGCGAAAACCACTCGTCCAACGAGGAATGTAAAACGATTTTAAAATCTCTACCAGTGTCATGTCACCTCCGCATCTACGACTGAAACGAAACCACAAGACGACATCTTTCTTATTTCGATGAATTTCAAGCTCTGGCAGGATAGAATAAAACTAGTTTCCCCTATGGAATGTGGGGCGCCGTCTTCGCTGGTCGCTCCTTTATGCCATTCCGCTGTGGTATTTTCTGCTTTTCTGTGTATTTCCAGAGTCACTTTGACCGTTTCTTGTAAATGAACTATATGAGTGTGTAACCAAGAACCTTGATTAACTTTGTGTTAGAGTGAAACCAGAAAGAAAAATGGGAGACATAAAAATATTCTCAATTTCAAAATAGTAGATGATAATAATCAGGGAAACTAAATTAAAAAAAATCCAAAGTTTCACAGTGAAAGAGAAGATGAAGAGGGGAATACTTTTCCCTTTCCCGCCTTCTGACACTTCCTCCCTCAATTCTTCAACCTCATTCGGTTTTTTTTTTTTTAACTGCAGTTTTAAACACCATTCATCTCCCGTCAAGTTCTTCAGTATTTCTGGAGGATTATTCCTCAGCTTCTGAGAACGAGGAATGACTCAGGGAGAGATAATCTTTGACGTTGTTGGGTTTAGAGATAACACTGCAGTAAGAATCTCGTTTCATTTATGTTTATAACAGTTTTCTATATAATTTACGTTCATAAAATCCTAACCGGTATTAACCTGTTTGACTTATTTCCATTTACCTAAAAAGTGTTATCTCTTTAGCTATATTTACAGGTGGATTTATAAGAGCGGGTAACGGCAATTCTACGTGGTGAAATTCGTGTTTGCAAAGACGGTTTTTTTTTAAAACTATCTATACAAATGACGCTTATAATTAACAACTAACCACTCGCACGTTTAATTACTCTGTTGCGAAAATACGTCAACATCAAATATACGGTGTGGAATGGATGACATCAATGCTGCGTCGTGGAATTCTTGCACGTACAAACGAGATTTTAAACAGAATTTTTATCAATACAATTAACCACTTCTATATATAATGATAACCTCAGACGTTTAATTCACATATTACGGGAATACGTCACAAAGTCCACCGCAAAGAGCTTATAAGAGCAATTCCACGTTGGTGGAATTCGTTGGCGGAATTCGTTCTTGTGAAAACGAGTTCTTAAAAGAAATATCTTTATCTATACAATTAACCACTTCTATAATTGATAACTCCTACGTTTAATAACTCATATCTTTAATACGGAAATACGTCAACACGAAGTCCACCGCACAGACGGATAACAGCAATGCTACGTGGTGGAATTCGTACTCGTGCAAGAGAGATTTTAAACAAAACCTTTATCATTACATTTATCCACTTCTATATTATTTAATAATGAACTCAGACGTTTAATTCATATATTACGGAAATACGTCAACGCAAAGTCCACCGCACAGACGGATAACAGCAATGCTACGTGGTGGAATTCGTGCTCGCGCAGACGAGTTTCAAAGCGAAAAAAATAATGAAGCAAAACAAATAACAGAACTCCCAGGTGACTTACACGACAAAGCATACAAGCCAGTTGGCAAACGCAATCGCTCACTTTCCCTCGCTACGTGATTTTTGCTTTTGTCCCAATGGTGTTGGGCCCACAGGCACTCACTGCCGCTGCTAACAGAACAGAGTTCGTTCGTGTGCGTGTGTGTTCGTCAAGAACGTGCAAATAATGGGTCCCAATTTTTTATTATTTTATTTCATATTTTTTAGCTGGATTCCTTGATTGCTGAATACAACGAGCAAAGATACTATAACATCTTTGATAATGAGGAATAAAATAGTATCCTTTTTACAGTAGTTTCTTTGATAATGAGGAAGGAAATAGTATCCTTCTTACTATAGTATCTTTGATAATGAGGGAAAAATAGTATCCTTTTTACTGTAGTATCTTTGATAACGAGGAAGAAAATAGTATCCTTTTTGCTATTTGATAATGAGGAAAAAAATAGTATCCTTCTGACTATAGTATCTTTGATAACGAGGAAGAATATACTATTCCTTTTACTAGAGTAAATTTGATAACGAGGAAGAAAATAGTATTCTGTTTACTATAGTATCTTTCATAATGAGGAAGAATATATGCCCTTTTTACTATAGTATCTTGATAATGAAGAAGAAAATAATATCCTTTTATCAACAAAATAGCTAATTTTTTTTTTGCATATTAAATGAAAATGTTACAGTACGCATGTCATCTTTTCATTTACTTTCGTGTATATCTTATTAAACTGGCAATATTACCAAACAGTTCGTCCCTAGCATTACGAACTGGGTAAGCATTTTTTTTTTTTTTTTTTTTTTGCATTCTGAGAAAAATAGGTTTCAAAGATTTTGATATGATTCATAACTTCTAATTAGTTCATCTTTGGAAGAAATTTGATAGGAAAATGCGACAGCTAAAAACTTAAATTTTTATATGCATTAGAGTATCAAAAACTGAGACACTTTGGCGGGAAACCTTGATAACTGAAAGAAATGGGATTCGCCAGCATTTCTTTTATTCATACTTGATGTGACTATATTCCATGAATTTATTAAAGTACACATTGCATGCAAATGATTCGTAGTACAATAACAAGCCAGTCATTGCTTTCAATAAGGCAATGGAAACCAATTCTTGGATTTTAATGAAAAAAAAAATAGTAGACGCATTTTCGCCATTCTTGCTTGGGACAAGACCAAGCAATAAAATAAAATGTCAATTTAAATGAAATTAAACCAAATACCCAGGTTGCAAGAGGCGATAGAGAGACTCTCTCTCTCTCCTCCTCACTTCTCTCTCTCTCGTCTCTCTCTCTCTCTCTCCCTTCTCTCTCCTCTCTCTCTCTATATATATATATATATATATATATATATATATATATATATATATACATGCTGGACACACACACACAGACACAAACATATGTAAATATATATATATATATATACCATATATATATATATATATATATGTATATATATATGTGTGTGTGTGTGTGTGTGTGTGTGTGTGTGTGTGAGAGAGAGAGAGAGAGAGAGAGAGTATTTACACTGACAATATCAAATGATCAAAGAAGCCATTTTAACCAATCCTCAAAAATAACAAATGCAATGCAATCTAACATTGCAATTAACTTTGATAAGTATATTCACCTCTTGGGAATTTCAAGATGACTGTCGGTGTTTGGAGACATAGCTACATTTTTCTTAATTTATTTTCATTCACAAAGATATTTAGTACCCGAGCAGGGTGCCAGCGTTAAATATCTGGACAGCAACAACATGTAAAAGTACAAGGTATGAGGTACAAGGTACAATTCGTCTGAATACTCTAATATTTGCTGAATTCCAATTTTTGTGTAAAATCGTACCAAAAAATGTAGAAGTGTTGATTATCATAAATCTAACAGATTAAACTGTCTAAAAACATACCTACAACACTTTATTTATACTGTTAAACGATCAGTTATGACCTTAAATCTAGCCTATTGCGAATAACAATGTTGAAGGACCTGATGTTTCGTTTCATTGCTTGATCTACATTTACCATACCGCCTCTTTCTCCTAAATATATTCTATAATTAATCCTGCATCTCCCTATAAAAGTTTCTATAAAAAAAAAAAAAAACATGACACTAGGCCAATCATACCCACACTCTTCTTTGCTTCTCTATTAAGTAGACTTACTATATACTTATTTTTGCATCTTCCTATATATATATATATATATATATAATATATATATAATATATATATATATAAATAATAATAATAATAATAATAATAATAATAATAATAATAATAATAATAATAATAATAATATAATAATAATAATAATAATAATAATAATAATAATAATACAATAATAATAATAATAATACTTCCATAATGAATCCTGCGTCTCCCTATAAAAATTTCTATAAATCATGAAAGTGGCCCAATCATAGCCTCTCTCTTCTTTGCATTTCTATTAAGTAGACTTACTATGTTCTTATTTCTGCATCTTCCTATAAAGAATATATTAGAAATAAGACTCTGAATCAACTGTTTCAGAAGAACAAGAACCACACTTGAGTCTTAGCTGCCATACAAAAAATAGATAAAAAGACAAAAATTTTGGCCATATAATAAATTTTTTCGAAGAACATGACTGAGAGATTCGCGCATTTCATAATTAAAACGTTATCGAAGAATGAAACAAGTATATACGAAAGCAAATATTAAACTAAAAATGAATCAATGTTGAATTCACTTCCCATTATGAATAATTCAAACCTAAAAAGTAATTATATATACTAATTAGACCTACCGTGACACTCCCTCCATGAGCAAGATAACATTCCTGTTGACCTAAACAGTGAACTGAGGGGATGGTAAATTTTCGACTAAAATGGGTTACAGCCAAGGTGTACTAAACATGGGGATAGTAACTTCATCCTCATAAACTAGATCAGCAAACGAAAAGGGTAGTAACTCCTACAATCGCCAACTCTACGGAAAGGTGTGTATATGTATACACACACACACACACACACACACACACACACACATATATATATATATATATATATATGTGTGTGTGTGTGTGTGTGTGTGTGTGTGTGTGTGTGTGTGTGTAGACCCTCTTCTACGAAAGAAAAGGTTGAATTGTTCTAGAAATTCTGATCAGCACAGTTAATTCAATTGAAGACTGAGTAGAGACATGCAAGAGAGTAAAAAAGAAATAAAAAGAATGAGGCAATTACGTACTAGCTGTGATTATAATCCAATCTTTGTGCTTGCAAAAGAAAAATCAAATTCTGACTATTATAAATCATGCAAGCAAACTCTTAGAAGACAACAAGTAGTAAACAATAAATGTTTTCTTTCACGAGGAAAGTATTACCTCGTTTAACCTTTAGTTGTTCCTACACTCACAAACAACAACATCAAACTCCTACAGCAACAGCAACAACCTGATGCAGAGCAGGGGAGAACATTTCAGGCCGAGAGCAGGAAATAAAAGCCATTAGCGAAACAAGAGACGCAGGTCATCAACCTTGATGCCTTTTATTCAGTTCCAGAACTCACAGTCTTCGTATTTCTCTCCCCCACCCCAAACTCCCTCCCCCCTCACCCCAACCCCCTCCCCCCGGGGCCCGTCTCGGTTGGTTGGGGAGTGTCAACAGATTTTTGACAGGCTTTCTGTTTATTCAACCTCTTTACCATGGGTGACGACCCGTATTGGCATAAGGCCAGTTCAGATAAGTAAACCAACCATGACCAACCTTCCATCCTTGACTATATATATATATATATATATATATATATATTATATATATATAATATATATATATATATATATGTATATATATATATATATATATATATATATAATATATATACATACATAAAGACAAGCGAAACTTTCAGGAAATCTTTCAGTGACGTCTAAAACCTAATTTATTTTCAAAACTATATCAAATACGTCTCTAATTTTCATACAAGGTAAAATATTCAACTTAAAATATAATTTTTAGATAAAAAAACAAGAATGCAACGATATTTTACATAAAATAAAGGCATACGAAAAATACCTTTCAGTTGCCAATACGACACGCACAGTTGTTAATAGCGGTAACTGCAATTAAAAGTTTTGCGTTTAGTTGAAAATACAACCCACGAAGCCAAAATACAATGTACACAATTTATCTACAATGTACAAAGTTTACCTAGCATTTCTTATAAATAAGCTGCCTATTTGTTTATAAATAAGTTTAATTAGGAGACAGTACAACCAATAAAGTGGTTGAAGGAATGTACTACATTTCACCGAGTTTGTCTTGGGTATGGGTAAAAGAGTGAATTATTATTATAAAGAATATACAATCCCTACTGATATATTTATTTAAGCACGTATAAATCGTAAAGCTATTTTAGACGAAAGTAAGGTACACAAAGTTATATTTACTAATAAAAAATTTTTCTAACATAATACTGCCGAAAAAGAGAACATTTTTCTTTCACTTGAATAAATACCCAACTCAAACATTCATTATTGACGACGGAAAAAATACCTTTTTAATCACAAAGGTCGTTCAATTTTGAAAGTATCTCAAAAACATTTTCTGTGAGGAAAAGGCAGCAGCATAAATTTAAAAAAGTTAAGCAAAAACAGAAAGATGGCTACTGAATTTTCACATTACCACGGTCCTTATGAAATCTTCCTCTTATTGAATGCCTTTGGTCTCAGCCAATAAGAATTCAGCTTGAATCAAATGTCCACATTTCATTGGTGAAAAGATCCCTGGGTCGATTCAAGATGTGAAATGTGGCAATATCACAGGCTGATGGCTCTTACGGACAAAGATCAGCCCGCAGCCTTGCTAAAAGCCAATCAGCGCCATCTATCTTTGTTAAACACACACAAGAAAAATAATAATAAATGAAAGTTCGAAATGATGAGTACAATACATAGTATTTGCTTAAACGTGAAGACAAAACACAATGCCAAAGTGAACAGGCGTAAAGATAATTCTTTTTAGACGAAATGACAACCATTCCCACTCACTTTGAAAGTATGTAATTCAACCCCAACCACTTGCTTTCATGTGAATAAAACACACTGGCAGTATTACTTGAGGTTCGTATACATGAAGGTGACAGGTTACGAAACACACAACTACGAGTCTCAAGGCTTTCTGATCGGATAAAATACAACCCTAAGATTTACTAGGGGCGTGAAAAGGACAAGCCCGAATTTTATTACGAGCACGAATCTACAACCCAAAATTCTAATATGACCATGAACATTACTACCAAAATATTTACTTAGAGCATGAGAAGCCCAGACCAAATATTGATGATGACCATGAAAAGTACGACACGAAAATTGATAATGAATATGAAAAGAACAACCCAAAATTCGCTTATGACCATGAAAAGTACAATAGAAAAAATTTATTATGAACAACAAAAGTACAACCCGAAAATTATTCATTACCATGAAAAGCACAACCCAAAACTTTATGATAACCATGAAAAGTACAACCCCAAAACTGGTTATGACCGTGAAAAGTACAACTGTGTTATGACCATGAAAAGTATAACCCAAAAACTTATTATAAGCAAGGAAAGCACAACCCAAATACCGATTACGACTACGAAAAGTTCAACCTAAAAATTGAATCAAAGCAAGAAAAGCACAACCCAGAATTGATTATGAATCAGAAAGTACAACCCAAAAATTTATTCCTAGTAATTAAAGGACACCCAAAAACCGTTTGTGACCATGATGACAATACAACCCAAAACATTGATTGTAACCATGAAAAATGGAACCCAAAATTTAATTATGACCATGAAAAGCACAACCCAAAAATTGAAATATGACTATGATATGCTCAACCCAAAAATACAACGGGCCACCAAAATAATTTTTGCTTTGATGAGAAGGTAAACCCTAAAGACCAAACCTCCCCTCCTCCCTCCCCACAAACCATCCCCGACCCCTACCCCACCTCTCCCCAGACATAGGGCTCGGTGGGAAACGTTACCCTAGTCATGTATGCATAGGATACAAATCCAATTTATCCCTTCGTAAAGAGAGATAAGGAAGGAAGTCCCGACTCGATGTCCCTTCAAAAGAAACAAAAAAATCAAATAAAAACCGAAAAAAAATCGATTCACCTATTTATTCTGAAGATGGTGGAAATGGACTCGATGTGTGTAAAGGGTCTTTGAACTTCCATGTTTTTTTTGTTTTTTTTTTTTTTTGTCAAAAGGGGAAAAGCTATGACATGGTTATATAAAGGGAAGAAGACAAATAGACGGACTAGCAGACGGCCTAGAGAGAGAGAGAGAGAGAGAGAGAGAGAGAGAGAATTTTCACGTAAATTACGTCATCAAAGTGATCCTGGAAATTTTTTCACAAATTACGTCAGCAAAGTGATACTTGATTTTGAGAGAGAGAGAGAGAGAGAGAGAGAGAGAGAGAGAGAGAGAGAGCCTCAAACATCGAAGTTTAATTCGAGTTGCCATGAACTTCCAGAAGTCTTTAAATACCACAAGTTCAATTTGCGGGAAGTAATTATACAAAACAAGGAATTACATCGATCATTCTAAGCACAGCGCAAAATATTTCTTGAGAGAAAATAGTTTTTTTTTTATACCACCATCTACAATAATTTTACAAGACACTGAATTACATCGGTATTTTAAAGCTTGGTCATATGATAAAAAAAAAATAAAAAAAATCTTAGCGTGGATTTTGGTACGTTCCATTTACAATCCTCATGACAGAATTACGGAAACCTCTGGCAACCTCTTTCACACGTACAATGATTGAAAGCAAGAATTTTTACCAATCCAAAGTCTGCAAGCAGTTTAGAACACCACTCAAATATGCGAAGCTTGCTTGTACATCAAAGTTTACTTACAGATACAGCAGAATGCACTCGTCTCTCTCTCTCTCCTCTCTCTCTCTCTCTCTCTCTCTCAAGAAAGAGAGAATTGGAACATAAGGTGCAAAAATGCATTTAGTTAAAATTCAACCTCTCTCTCTCTCTCTCTCTCTCTCTCTCTCTCTCTCTTCTTAAAGAGAGATGGATTTGAGAAACTTTTCAAAAGGTGAGAAACTAAAAATTCATATCGAATATCTCGGTAGAACCTTATTTCTCCCAAGACGAATAAGAAAGTTTTGACATAAAAAGTGGCAGAGTAAAAAGTAAAATTCAATATGTTGCTTCTAAGACTATTAGGAAAAATAAAAATAAGTAAAAAATGTGCCTAAATTTCTTCGGCGCAATAAAGTTCCCTGTGCAGCATATAATGCTGTATGAAACTTTCTGCCACGGCCCTGTGGTGGCCAGTATTGTTAGGACATTTAACCTTAAATAAATAAAAGATAAATGATTTCGTATCTCGAGTGATTCATTTCCTAAGACGATTAAAATAATAATTAAGCTAACTGACACTTAACATTTATTGATGCCATCACCTAGGACACATTTGGTTTATTTGATAAAATGGAATATACAATTTAGGCCAAAGGCAAAGCACTGGGACTTATGAGATCATTCAGCGCTGAAAGGGAAATGGAGGTAGAAAGTCAGACTATGAAAGGAGGTACAGTAAAAAGGAGTGAAAAAGCTTGCAGCTAGTGGCCGGAGGGTGGCTGTAAAGTACCTTTACTAATGCCTACAGGGCACCACGTGAGGTGCACCAACGGCACTAACTCGCTACGGGAGACTGATTTGAGGAATTCAAAAGATCCATCAGATGCAGAAGACGTTTTATAAGATAATACGTTTTTAGAGTAAAAACGTTTTTAAAGTAAAAACGTTTTTAGAGCAAAAACGTTTTTAGAGTAAACGTTTTTAGAGTAAAAAAGTTTTTAAAGTAAAAACGTTTTTAGAGCAAAAACGTTTTTAGAGTAAAAACGTTTTTAAAGTAAAAACGTTTTTAGAGTAAAAAGTTTTTAAAGTAAAAACGTTTTTAGAGTAAAAACGTTTTTAAAGTAAAAACGTTTTTAGAATAAAAACGTTTTAAAGTAAAAACGTTTTTAGAGTAGAACGTTTTTAAAGTAAAAACGTTTTTAGAGTAATAACGTTTTGCAGAGTAAAAACGTTTTTAGAGTAAAAACGTTTTTAGAGTAAAAAAAATCTCCTGTCCGCTGTGAAGACGAACGACACCAGCATCCATTGTCTATCGAGGCCAAGTTCATTACGGAAATGCCAAACAAAATGGATTAGGCCCTAAGGCGGAGAAGACAATGGGACCTCAGTTGCGTTAATCGCTCGGAAGAAGCTAGTTAAAAAACACACACACACAAAAAAAAACTTTGAAGTTCAAACTTATTTTCGAGTTTTTTTGGGGGAGGGGGGCGGGCAAAATCGCCACCTGACGAGTTCAAAGATGGAAGGAGTGAAATAACTTGACTGCCTTCAGGCAACAAGCCGTTGAAAGATGCTTGGGCGGAAGAAATAAAAAAATAAATAAATAAAAATAAATAATATAAGGGAAAATGAGCCAAGGCGGTCGAGTTTTCTGTACTGCGTGTAAAGCCGTATGATCCGCGGCCAATGAAACTCTCAGCCGGCCGTGATGGCCTGGCCTACATCGTTGGCACGATCCTGGCTAAATTTAACCTTGAATAAAATAAAAACTGCTGAGGCTAGAGGGCTGCAACCTGGTATGTTTGATGACTGGAGGGCAGATGATCAACGTACAAATTTGCAGCCCCCTAGTTTCAGTAGGTTTTAGGATCTGAGGACGGACAGGATATGTGCGGACTTACAGGCAAAGCCGCCACAACAGAAAACTAAAAAACATCGATTTGAGAGAAGTAAGGAACCTTGAAATGTAGGTTGAAGTTGGTGAAGGTCTTCCAAATGTTGAACTACTGGCGCAAAAGGCTTTTAGAAGCTAACGAAAGAAAGGGCAGGGTAGCCATTTCAGCTGACGAAATCAGAGCGATTATAATAACCAAGGCCCTGATGACAACTGCCTTAACTATAAACGAGTTGTTATAGTGGTATTTCCAATACAATTATAACAATATCTAGAGATGATTCCATGGATTAGACGTATAAAACAGTGCTGTCTTTAATGATTTTGTGAAGAATGAAAGAAATCTGACGACAAACTTCGTTTTTTTTTTTTGGCTCTAAAATTGATAAGTAATAATCTCAGTGAACATAAAGCGAACATTATTCTCACCGGACGGTGAGAATAACGACGCGGTTATTGTCACCGCACGGTGGCAATAAAATCAATCTGAAAACTGAGGAACATGTGACAAGAGTGATTTAATATCCGGGAGGAATCTTTCTCCTGAGGAGAATTGGAGAAATCTGAAAAGGGGGAAAGTGGAAAAGGAAGATATAACATGTGAAGAGAATCTTTCTCCAAAAGAAGATTAACAGAAATTTTGAACAAGAAGGAAAAGCAAACGAGTTAAAAATGCTCCGAAAATAGATCCATCTCTCGGTGGTCTCGGAATAATGCTGTATAATCTGTAGTCCATGAAACGTTAGAAACTTTAACCATGGCCAAGTGGTGGCCTGTCCTATATCGTTGGCAGACGCACGGTCATGGCTAACTTTAACTTTAAATAAAATAAAATAAGCTCAGGCTAGAGGGTTGCAATTTGGTATGTTTGATGATTGAAGTGTGGATGATCCAAACCAATTTGCAGCCCTCTAGCCTCGGTAGTTTTCAAGATCTGAGGGCTGACACAAAAAGTGCGGACGGACAGACAAAGCTGGCGTAATAGTTATCTTTTACATAAAACTAAAAGGGTGATTTAGTATCTAAAGAGACTGCAGTTAAGTAATTCGTCCTGTACCGCGTGAAAATACGACAGATACTTTTTAAAAGACAGAGGCCGTCAACTCAAGGAATCTGTCCATTGTAACCTGCCCAGGCTCGAAATGAAGAGGAAAAACAAGAGAAACGAACAAAGCTTTTAAAAAATCAAGTTATGCAGACCATCGTCTTTAAAGATGGAAGACTCGCAAAAAAAAAAAAAATCTGAGAAGTTGTCAGATGACGAAAAATCTTAATCTATGCTCGTTTACACACACACACACACAGCACAGAGAGAGAGAGAGAGAGAGAGAGAGAGAAAGAGAGAGAGAGAGAGAGAGAGAGAGAGAGATTTTTCTACATTAGATTATCAGTCTAGTAGAGAAATATTAAAAAAGGGACATAGTAACTTGCTTGGTAGTTATCTTGGATAAACTTGCAAATAATATTCTAAACTTTATAATAACGAATAGGCTTATCTGAAAGGATAGTGTAGTATAGGCAGATCTGCTCACACCTATTTATATAATGTATTACAATGAAAACTGTATTAAAACAAGTTCATTCACTTTAACTGTTAACTAAACAACAAAAGTTTATTTTATATCAATGATTTTATAACAAATTCATGCTATGAATATTTTCGCACAAATTTCGCAACTTTAACTGCAAGTTAATAATAATATTTTATGAATACTGCTGATATCAAAGAACAATATTCTCTTGCATCACTTCGAAATACACGCAAATCTCATATTTAACCTTGAAATTATAATTACAAGCAAATGGTTTCGCATCCTTAAAATAAAGTTATAACAAGAAGTAACACTGACTCTTATCAACTATTTTGGTAAAAGTGAAAACGCTCTCTAAACTTACTGGCAATGATAGAACGTTCCTTAACACCAAACCCTGGAATTAAGGAAAGTGCTTTTACTTACCCACGGATGAAATTATTATCTTAAATTGCGGGTAAAATACATTATGACAAAAGAGCTAAGATAAATAATTTTAAAGGCCCAGAATTAAATAAATGTTTTGTTTGTTATCTCTCAATAAAGTGAACATTTCATATCCGTTCGCTATTCCTCAATAAACTGCACATTTCATAAGGGTTCAAAATCAATTAAATTACAAAACAAGAATAAACTCCACATGTAGAAAAATTTCCAACTTTTCAACAATTCAATTTCCAGTTCTTTTAACCCAAAAATAAAGATGAGCGTAATTAGCCCACTTTAAGGATGACGATTAAGTGAAAAGATTTATTTCATGTGTTCAAATTTCAATAAACTACAAAATAAGAAAAAAGTCGACATATACAACAAAAATTGGCAAATTTTTCAACATATCAATTTCCAGTTCTTTTAACCCAAAAATAAAGATCAGTGTCATTAGACCATTCTGAGGATGACGATTAAGTGAAAAGACTTGTTCCATGTGTTCAAAATTCATTAAACTATAAAAAAATTGGGTTAAAAAATTATTTTAACCCAATGAAGACCAAGTCAAAAGAATGATATACACCAATAAAGTACTTGTCAGAAAACCCCGAATTTAAAATTTAAATGAACCCATTCCCGTGCGTCGGACGAATAAGTCACGTGACAGTATTCCAGGAACCTCTTATTTAACACGACGCTGAATTAAAAGGAAGAGAGGTTTTAGTATTCCAGTGGCTGAGGGCATTCCAGTCAGTCCCCAGACCCCGCAAAAAAGGCCTCAAGTATGCGATAATTGCATCGCCAAGTTCACTTTCAAGAGAAGGAGCCAAGTGAGGAGTGATTTCAGAGAGAAAGGTGGATAAGGAAAGGAGGAAAAGTGAGAGAAAGTGAAAAAGGGAAAAGTCGGTCATTTAGTCAATCGTCCTCGTGTTGCGTGGAAGAACGTCTGGTATATAGAAGTTTTTTTTTAAAGTGCGGAGGCCGATGGGGTTGGCAGCCTTTAATCTTTATTCCCTCATGGTTGATGGAAAGCAGGAAACAAACAAACCAACCCCAGAAAGAAAGAATCAGAGCCTAAACTCTAAAAACATTTTTAAGTGTAGAGGTCGATAGAATGGACATTTAATTTATATATATACATATATATTATATGCATATATATAATGTATATATATATATATATATATATATATATATATATATATATATATATATATATATATATATATAACAGCCAAGAGAAAGAAAACATTCCTACTTCTTTCATCTGACAGGTGTCCTTTTTCTGATGAGTAAAGTTTTCCATATCCTCGTTAAAAAAATTAATACAAAAAAAAGTCTTACTCTACAAACTTTTAGTTGGAAAGAGAAAATTAATCACTGGATTGAAGTAGTAAAGAAAAACACAGTAATCTCCTTACACAGATTGGAAATGGCGAATCACTCTAGTCAATTAAAGAAGTTTTCTTATGAGTTGGAAGTCGCTTGAGAAATCAATCAACATGCATTTTTTGGGAGGCAGGGGGTGTCCTGGGCGGTAGGCAGTGACCTACTTAGAATTAGGCGCCACACCTGCCACGGTAACCTCACCATATAATGTGTATTAAAATGTAAAAAAACTATTACGAAATTATATTTTATGCAAACAATTCCATAGAATATAACATGATCAAAAATCACTTTTTAAATTTATTAAAATGTAAAAAATTATTATGAAAATATATTTTAAGCAACACAGTTCCATAGGATATAACATGATCATAAAATCATTGTAAAAAAAAAGTGCTAATGATCTCTGTCTTCCAATTCCTTGTGGCTTTCTAATAATTTTTCAAGTCGACCATTAACATGTTCTTCTCTTTTCGTTTTCTTGCATTTAGAGATAAGAAACAGGAATTGCAGGTGTATGTACGTGTGTGTGTGTATGTATATATATATATATATATATATATATTATATATATATATATATATATAATATATATATATATATATACGAAATTTAACAATACACCGTGTCCCCTAACGGCAGCAGTCTCTTGAGGATAAGCTACAGTAGGATTACTGCAAATTTCATACTTTAATTGATGAATCGGATGAACTACTTATGAGAAGTCTATCACTGACAGCATTTACAGTAAGTGCACACACACACACACATGCAGTATATGTGTGTGTAAGTGTGTGTATGTGTAACGTAGGTCTTTACTCTAAGATAACCACGTGTTTGTGTTCTTGGCCAATAAAGAAACGAATTTAACATCATGACACGACCAACGTCTGCTAAATAATTCTGGACAGGGTATGATGATAAAAAAAAATGGCCTTATGCCAGCACGGGCTCTTGCTCGTAGACAGCCCGTAGAATCCCCAGACCCTCCCGCACCCAACCACACCCTATTCACACGCACACACGCACGCACGCACGCACGCAAGGCCCTTGGAAGACGTGATTTGCGGGGAAGTTGAGGAGGACCTTCCACCAGCAACCGCCATATTCCCTTTAACAATTATTCAAATGAAGGTATTTCCCCAAGAGAGCCATTTCACCCTCCCCCTAAGCACTCTCTGTACAATTTGAACACCCACCCCTGCTCCCTTGGCCCCCTACCATCCCCCCCCTGTGCCTACCCCACTTCCTGCTCCCCTACCAAACCCCCTTGCCTGGTTCCCTACCACCCCCACCCCCCCCCCCTTTCTCGTTCCTGCCACTCCCCCCACTCCCCCCTTGGTCCCCTACTAACCCCCCTGGTTCCCTACCCACCTCCCCTTCCTGGTCCCCTACCAACCTCAGTTTCGGTTCCCTATCAAACCCCCCTTTCTGGTTCCTTACCAACCCCTCTTCCCGGTCCCCTACCAACCTCCCATGGTCCTCTACCAAGCCCCACATCTTCTACAGGTCCCCCTGGTCCTCTGCCAACCACCCATCCACTACCAATCTACCCGTCGTCCCCAACACACCTCACCCCCCACCCCCGGATC
>NC_061087.1:99524467-99526967 GCF_015104395.2 Macrobrachium nipponense | reverse complement strand
CCCTGATATTCTGAATTTCACTTATAAATTTTGAGTTTAATAATAAATTTTTGTATTTAAAATTTTTATAAGTGTTTCCATTTCTAACCAGTATATTTGCATATAATTATGTTGATGTTAGGTAGAAACATAGAGTGGTGATTGATCTGTTTTCCTTCAATTAACTTGAAGTGACTTAGAACCAGGGAAGTACTTATACTTTTGAAATCAGGGAAATACTTAGACTTTTAAAGTTGTTGATGGAGTGATGCCCTTTGATTAATATAATTACTTACAAGATTACCTCACACCTGTTTTGATGAACTTAATCTGATTTTCTGCAATACTGGTAAGTTGTTAAGGGATCACTGTTGCCTTTAGAGTATTCAGTCGTTTAGTACCTGTGATGAGGGTTCAGGTGTCTGGCTTTTGTGAGGTATCAATTAATGAATGGTAAGTGTGGTAACCAGATACTCGGCACTTCGTCGAAATATATATATATATATATTATATATATATATATATATATATATCATATATATAATATGTATATACACATACATACACATACATACTCTACATACATACATACATATACATGTAAATATATATATATATATTATATATATATATATATATATATGTGTGTGTGTGTGTGTGTGTGTGTGTGTCATAAACACACGTTGAAAACAAAGCTTACAAAACACGTAACACAGACTACGTCCAACGTAATGTCTTTGAAACCTGAGAAACGGTCCTTGTTTTACATTTTCCCTTTTGCCCTGAAAGGGACAAAGAGAATCTCCTCACCCGCCCCCACCACCAAAAAAAAAAAAAAAAAAAAAATTATTTTGTGAAATCGCAAATGCGTCTTGGCATCTTGCCCATTTTCCTCGTTACTCTGTGCAGAGAGAGAGAGAGAGAGAGAGAGAGAGAGAGAGAGAGAGAGAGAGAGCGTCTGTGCTGTACTAGCATCCCATACAAAGGTTCCTCTCTACTCTAGGCAACGCAGTAGCGTCCAGCTTCTCTCTCTCTCTCTCTCTCTCTCTCTCTCTTTCTCTCTCTCTCTCTCCTTTTGGTTTCCCGTCTAACTCTAAGAAGCAAAACTCATCTATCTCTCTCTCTCTCTAATACTCATGTTGGTTTTCACTCACTCTCTCTCTCTCTCTCTCTCTCTGACAACCACACACACAAAGCCACTTTTGTTTTCTTAATCTAATCAGCAAAACTGAGTATTGTCTCTCTCTCTCTCTCTCTCTCTCAACCACCCACATAGCAAAAGCCTAGACTCATTTCTATCCATTTCATTCTCTTCTTACCACAAGCAACAGCTCTCTCTCTCTCTCTCTCTCTCTCTCTCTCTCAGCAGGAGCTAACCCCATATTTTCCGTACATGTCTGTTAAATTTACCGGAAAAGGTTTTTATGGCAAAAGCTGTTCGCAAAAGCTTACGTCTCTCTTCTGTAGGAATGCGGTATCTGGCCTAGTACTATCCCCCTCCCCCCCATCCCTTTCCCGCCTCCCCTCTCCCAACCCACAACCCCCAATAATCTGTTCCACTGCACATCGGTTCCACGGGTACGGATTTGTACATGGGAGCCCGAAATTCGGCAGTAACCGAACCTACAATACCATAACACAGTCTAACTCTAACCTAACAGTTTTGTAGGCAGCCATCTTTGAATGGCTTGGCGCATGCGCATTGGCATCGAAAGTAATCAGGTTAGCTATAACAAAAGCTAGCGAAAACCACTGTAAGTACCCATCTTTGAATGAGTTTGGCGCATGCGCAGTGCCATCGGAATTAATTGTGGGAGAAGCCTGTTTACAGCAACAACACAGAGACAAAAGGCGAAAAGTATTTTTTGCAAAGGGATATTGACACAGATGGGTGCGTAATTATTTTCTTTATAGCCCCAAGGACAAAGCTGTTGTCGGCTTAAAGCGAAAACAATGAATTCATTTATACAAAGTATCAAAAATCCCTGTCACGTATCCTAACTATATATTAAACCGATGCAGTTGGCATTTTTTAATGTTAAAGAGGGAGCTCATTGTGTTAATAATTGTTTTTTTTATCAGTAAGGTGTCATCAATGTCATAACAATCGGTTATATTAAGTAACAAATGTATGCCCTAACTGTTTTTTAAACGTATTTCCAATTGCTTTAACCATCAAAGCAATAACATAAAAAATAAATCTTGTTACCTTCAACAGAATGTGATTAGGACAACTTGACTTTGCCAAAAAATTTTACTTTAACGATTACAATTCCAAACTCGTCCCTATTAGGAAAAGACAAACGGTAAAGTGAATTACTAACTGGTCCTAGTACAGCTTCTAAATAAGACATCTTCTTGTTTAAACGGTAGAGTGAATTTCCATCTAATCGTGATACAGCTTCTAAAGAAGACATCATCATCTCGATTCCGACCTCCCGTATTTTCCAGTTTTACGGCATCACTCATCTTTGCCTTGTCGATGGAGCACCGTCGACAAGATTCTTTCCTACTTTGGTTT
>NC_061087.1:99509467-99519467 GCF_015104395.2 Macrobrachium nipponense | reverse complement strand
CTTCTTATGGTCATCTCTCGGATTTGCGGTGGGGGGTAAGGGGTGGGGTGGGGGGGGGGGGGGGTGTTGCTTGTGTGACCGTTGCATGCGGCTGAGGATTATTTGCTACCGCGGTGTCTACTGGTTTCGACGTCCAGGATGTCTATGAACTCGGTTGCCGATCTACGAGTTTATTTCATCGACATGCAACGGGTTTGTTTGTTAGTTTGTATGGTGTTTTGACGTTGCATGGAACCAGTGGTTATTCAGCAACGGGACCAACGGCTTGACGTGACTTCCGAACCACGTCGAAAGTGAACTTTTATCACCAGATATACACATCTCTCACACTTCAGTGGGATGCCCGAGAATCGAACTCGCGGGTGATGACGTCACTCAGGGTCTTGGCTATTTTTTGTGAGTGGGAGATGTTGGTCTGTGATATAATTAGCCTGAGTGGGTTATTGTTTTTTGTGGGTTTTACTGTACCATAGCAATATCCAAAGCCAAGTTTCTCATGATGTTCGGGTAACCTTTCTCTATGCCTCCTTTGGTAGTCGTGCCATTTTCTTCTCTAATTGGTTTGTAAGGCCTTTGTTGAATTGAGTTGAATATATTAGTTAGACCCTAATGCCAAGCACTGGGACCTATGAGGTCATTCAGCGCTGAAATGGAAATTGACCGTAAAAAGGCTTGAAAGGTGTAACAGGAGGAAAACCTCAACGCAGTTGCACTACAGATCAAGTGTCAGGAGAGGGTGGAGAGTAAGATGAAGAAAGAGAATATGAACTGAGGTGCAGTAATAAGAACGAAAGTGGTTGTAGCTAGGGGCTGAAGGCACGCTATTGCAAAGAACCGTAAGTAATGCCTACAGTGCACCGCATGAGGTCCACTGAAGCATTACCCCCCTAAGGGTGTAAGGTCTTTGTTGATTTTAATGAATTTTGTAATGTCGTAGAAATGTTGTCCGTCTTATCATCATATTCTTGTCGGTGCTGGTACCACCACGTATATTTGTTGTTTTATGACAGTGACTTTGCTGTTGATAAGTTCCTAGGGAGCTTGATTTAAAATCTCTGTTCATATTTTGCTTTGGTTGTATCCTTTTATCTTCGCTGCACCTGTCTTCCATGTTGATCTTGCCCTCGTGTTCAATTCGTTGCAAATGATCTATCAGCTTTTCTATGTTTATTCGTTTCTTTGCTTGTCTGTTCTTCCAATATATTGGCATTTCAATCCGTAGTTCAGGAATTCCTTTTGGTCATCGGAGAGATTTACGTCGGTCAAACTGCTGTAGCCGTAACCCTATACTGCCCTCAGTTTAAGAGGTATAAGTAGAGCGGAGGATGCTTCTATATATTATAATAAATAAGTTCTTGCTTGGTAAAGCCCGAGAAACAAGCGGAAAGGACCGCATAGCACTTAAAATAAAAGGAAACTGCACCAGGAATATGTGTATATACTTTTCCAGAATTTTGAAGAGATTGAAAATGGACGTTCAAGAAATATGAACAGGTTAGCATCAAAGACGTAAATGCCACAAAGGAGATAAACTACAAAAATATTGAGAAAGGATAAAACTCTGCCCTAAAAAAATCACAAACAGACGCACACAAACACACACTTCCTAAGTAGTAAACCCAAAAAGTAATCACATCTTATCAAAACGTCACTGAAGTCCTGATTTCTCCTCTGTGAGATAGTTCGAATCCACGAGAGGACGAAATTATTATCAACTAAAAAATTCCCCTTTTGGTTAACATATATGAAAATATATTGATTCCAAGGTAGAGCGAATTGGATATTAAAGGACGTTTGTAGCTTAATGCTTATGTGTGTGTGTGTGTGTGTTTGTATATATATATTGGAATATATTAAGCTCGGCACTGAAAAAAATCAGGAAAATATAATTTGGACTCAAAAGTAATTATAAAACGAGGAATAAAAAAGTATATATATATATATATATATATATATATATCCTCGACAACTTTATATAATCCCCACGGTTCATTTTTTCGACGACGCTCATCCATCAGGTATGTGAAAAAAGAAATATGAAGCCCGGCCAAAAGTTCCTGGCACATTAAATATGAACCAGGTACATGTCCTAGGATTATCAAGGAATCGGTGAACATTCTTGTGATACATCTCTATCTGGTCTGGTCACGGAAACCGAACGTAATTGTTCATTATATATGTTAAGTGTTCGATCTGGGTCAATCACCAACGAGAGATAATGTGCGCGTGTATTTTTTTTCGAATATCTTTTGTTTTTTGGTCCCTTATGAGGCCTTTTCGCTTACTCGGGGAGTAAGCCTACAAGCTACTTTGTTGTTGTTGTTGTTCTTGCTGTTGTTGTTCTTGTTAGGAGGGGGAGTGTTAGGAGAGCCCTATTGGAAAGCATAAAATGTCTGAAAAAGGTGTTTCGTGTCGAGTTAAAGATCCAGCAATTTGAGGATAGGATATTTATGAGTTATTTATTAGAATGAAATTGTAAATAATAATGTGCATGTTGAACAGTACGGAAAATTTATTTCCAATCAATATTGGGTATTTATTTTAACTTTCGTTGGTGAAACAACACTTTGACCTCGAGTAAGCTGGAGGTCTAATCACTCGTGCATTTCATGTATTTGACTTTTATTCTGGGCTTCGACTGCGCCGTTATGTTTGATGTAATGGAATGGAAATATTTGAGGGGAATGTGAGTCAAATTTATTTAATTCTGATTTTTCCAATTGTATTGCTTAAAATGTATGATAAAGCATATTTCCCTTAAATTTACAATAATCTTATACTTTTTATCCCTTGTTTTATAATTACTTAAGAGTCCAAATTATACTTTCCTGATTTCCTTACAGTGCCAAGCTTAAAATATTCAAGAACACTCCCCCTCAAATTTTAATTTTTTCTCTCTTTTTATTCTTAACACTAACTTTATTTCATATTTTGGCAATAACTGCTCTCTCTTGGTTTTACTCATTCTTCCCGTTAAATACAAATGGGTATTTTAATATTAACTTATAACATCAACTCTACAAAAAAGAAAATGATAGCGATGATAACAGAAATAATTAGTTGACAAGTTTTCTTATCTTATATTAAAATAATGAATAACTACGGTCATTAGCCTTGACATCAAATAACACCAAGAGTTTCAGAGATAAATAACAAAAAAAAAGAAAAAAAGAAACTGATAATAAAAAGGGTCTTGAAGAAAGGAAATTGCCTGGTTTAAGGTTAAATCAAGATTAAAGAAATCAGTTAAAGTATAAAAAAAAAAAAATAAAAGATGAAAAAGAAAAGACTTGCGTCATATATTTTTTTCCAGAAGCGAAAACTCAAAATCTTTTTCATGAGAGAGAGAGAGAGAGAGAGAGAGAGAGAGAGAGAGAGAGAGAGAGAGAGAGAGATTCGTCATACATAAAAGAACACTCGAAGGAGACCAACGAAGACAATTTCTCACAAAAAAAATAAAAATAAAATATTAAATGTCATTTTTCCTTTGCGTGTCCGCTGCCGCCTCTCTACTTACTCTTTAGGCCACACCTCACCCCGGGCAGCGGCAACCCCCCCCCCCCCCCCTCTCCAATGTCCTTTAACAGGTGCCACAAAAATGGTCAGGAAAATATATTTTCAAGGCTTGGAGATACTTCCAAACCATAGCAGCACCACCACCGCCATTCCTGGGAATTATTTCATTTTTACATAAATGGGAAAGATGGGGGCAGGACTCCCGCCCCCTCCACCTTCCCCCCCGCCCTCTGGCGTGAGAACTTGCTATGGAAAGGAAATACTTTGAGAGGTCCTTTTAATTCGTATTTTACCTGAAGGCCGGTCGGAGTGGCAATCCGCTGCCCTCATAGATACAGAAATCACAAGGCGCTGAAGAAATAATATGAAAGAAAGGTTAAATAATATAAGGATGATAATATTTAGTCGAATACCATGAAAAAGGCGAACGCTTTCTATGGAAGAGAAAGCTTCGAAGAAAGGATAATGAGAGAGGAGTCGGGGCAGAAACGCCGCTTGAATTAGTTAAGGGTATATGCAAAAAAAAAAAAAACCCTAAGTATGAAAGCTACACGAATTACGAAAGCATTAAAAAAAACTAATAATTGATTTCATTCCCCCACTGACACAAGGGAAACACCTTCATTATGAGGGAAGGTTATATACGTATATACCCTGCAAGGAATTTAAAGAGGTGGTCACTAATAGTGGATCTAATTCCAAGGAGTGATGGAAACGCCTCTTATATGAGAGAAGACTATGGAATAATCACGAAAGGCAACAGAATTTACTGGAAAAAAATCAAAAGAAATAATGGTGATAATGATAATCAGACTTAAGAGAAATGGAAAAATGGAAAAAATAGACACGAAATTGGACAAACGCCCTTGAAATGTGGGAAGGCTATACAAATCCGGAGACAGCTGAACGGACTAGGCAGTTGATGAGACTAGATATTTCAGAGCGGCAGCTCTAAACAAAGCTTTTTTTGGAAAGAATGTTTCTTACAAGACATTTGAATAAAACATATATATATATATATATATATATATTATATATATATATATATATATGAAATTCGTAGTTATTTCTAAACCAGGCAACGGTTCGAAACCCGCCGGGGACGAATGACTCATCAGTTTTAATTATCCCTAAAATAAGTTATTCCAGAGGTATAGTGAATTGGGTTAGGGTTAAATTATATATTTGTAACAAGTTCTTTATGAATATATATATATATATATATATATATATATATATAGTTTATATTATATATATATCTCGACATACAATATGGATCCCGTGGCTCAGTGGTTAACGGCATCGTCACACTATCGGAAGACCCACCAGAAATCGGTCCCACGGATTGGACACGACAGTAACCATTCCCTGAGAAATAACTACTTGATCGTTGGTTGACTGTAGCGGGTCACAGCTTAGCTAGGGGAAGATATGGGTCTAGCAATTGCTCTAAAACAGTGTTTCTCAACGTGGGCCATATGGCCCCCTTGGGGGTGGCCATGAGATTTTTTCAGGGGCCATTAATATACCTTCCCTAGGCGTATTAAGGTGATGGACGGAAGGCGGGTGTGTGTTAAGAACTCCGAGTTGGCATGGAGGGGGCCACAACAACTTGCACGGATTGAAGGGGGCCACCACCAGAAAGGTTGAGAAAACAGTGCTCTAAAAGATGGTGTAGCCTGTATGTGTGTGTGTGTATATATGTATATGTGTAGTATATATATATATATATATATATATATATATATATATATATATAAGTAAGCCTTAGAAGCAATAACTGCTAAAACGGTGATGATCGATCTATTCCAGCTCAGTAAAGTGCACCTGATTATGACAGTTATGCGTATTTCTGTGCGAGCAAGAATAGGCCTATGTCTACCTTCACGGCCGACTGGTTTAGCCAAGGAAAAAAAAGAACAAAGAGAGAGATGATATTAATAAGTATTTATTCTGCAGCCTAGGAGAAAAAAACAACACAGAGAAATATAACAACATTAAGTATTGCTTCCGCAGATTATGAGCAGACCAATTTATTAGCCTAGGGAAAACTAACAACACCGAGAGAGATGATAATAATAAAAATTCCTTCCTTCTTCGGCGATGATTAGACCAAATATGTTAAATCAAGTCACAGCTGTGACTTTCTATTGTGAACTGGATTCACAGCTGCGTCTTTCTCGGCCTAAGAATCCTTCCAGAACCGTGCCAAAGGCGCACAGCTCATTTCCAGTGACATCATTTCGAGAAAGAAAGGAAACTTTGACGAAGTGCTTTATTGACGGAAGCCATATATGCTTGGCAGAAGCACTCCAAGTGCTTCTTGTATTCCTCCTGCGCTTCGTTAAGTGACCCAAGAAATACTTGCTACTCGCACGTGTTTGCAAAGATTAGAAACAGGATTTTTTTGGGTTGAGTAAACCAACTCTTATGTGTTATGTGGTACAAGAGCATGTGGAATCATATTGTGAACACAGTCTATTATATGGTTGAAGTATAGTACTATGCAATATATATATATATATATATATATATATATATATATATATATATATATAATATATATCATATCATATCAAAGTCGGGAATACAGCTTCAAATCCTATTTGTGAATGGACAAGTAAACCAACTCTTCGTATGTTCACAAACTATGCCATGAGTCAGGTTAAATACCCCAAAACACAAATTGCAAAATTTCATAACTTTTAAAAACACAATATTACTCATGACCTTCCATCTTGCTGAAAAATAAAATAACCATTACGAAATAGTGAAATCTAACATTCACAAAGCATAGGCCTATTAAAGGCATCAAACAGAAAATGACTCTGAACTAAAGGTTTGTAATCATCTTTTATTGTCTTTCCATTATCACCGAACCTCTTCGGTACACACGGTACAAATTACAAGCAGGTTTTAGCGAGCAATCTCTAGCCCAACACATGCTTGTGATTGCAGGTTTAAAACCTACTGGGTAAAAGATGATTTACTTCTTTGCTCTCTCTCTCTCTCTCTATCTCTCTCTCTTTCAGGATAACTGGAAACAGCATGTAATAAGGGCATGCATTGCTCTCTCTCTCTCTCTCTCTCAGGATAACCGGAAACAGTGCGTACTTGTCACCTCTCCCTTCCCCCTCACACTCTCTCTCTTTTTCTCTTTCTCTCTGAAGACTACTTAGCCTAGCATGTTTTGAAAGTACAAACATGTGAGCACACAGACGTCAAATACCTAAACAATGAAGCATATTTATCAGCGATGAGGAAAATGAATAGCAATGAAACAAAATATCTAACTGGTGCAAGGCTACTGTTCCGACATTGCAATGAAAGCACAACAAAGGCCTCTTTGATAAATAAAAAAAATAGAAAAACTTATTTTGTGGTACTTTTTTGTTTAAATCTAACATCAGCCAAAACAGGAACACAGGTAGGTAGATGAGACCTGATATCGTTCGCTCTAATTTCGCAACAAGAACACACGCACATACATACACGCACGCACACAGGTGTGGCAGGTACTGTTGGCCAATATCTATTTGCCAGGTGAATTTTTCCCCCAAACAATTTCGTATATTTTGCTGCACTCACCCGAAGTTGGTAGAAGAAGATGTCAACGCTACTTCTGCTTCAATTGCTACTGCTCCTGCTTCTTGAAGTAACGATTTATCAGTAAAATACGAGCGTCTCACGGAAGAAGGTCAATATCCCCACTTCTTTTCGTCTACTCTGTCAAGTCTTCCTCCTCTTAGGCGAGGTATTTATACCCTTTCTTTCCATCTATCTCTTCTATTCTTCTTCTTCTTGTATTCCTCCTACGTTGCGAAGTCGTGAAGTTTAAACCCCGGTGAACGCACAAGTTTAAAATGCCGAAGTTTTTTTATTTAGCTATTTCGTTTTTCTAAACAAATAAATAAAACCAAGTGAACGCACTACTATCTATCTCTCGAAAACTAAAGAGGCACACGCGACCTATACAGTATTAAGAGACACCGCAGCCTCTCTGTGTATCTATCTCTCTCCCTTTCCCTCTCTTTCTCTCACTCGCAACAGCGACAGCAACACACTACTCGGTATATAGCAGCAGCACGAGGCAGCGCGGGTACACCGACAGGAGCCAACACCTCTCCTCTCCGCGCCCGCTCGGGGTGAGTCTACTACTGCTGCTGCTGCAGTCACACGATTGTAGTTAGGAACTTCTTCTTCTTCTTCTTCTTCTTCTTCTTCTTCTTTCTTTCTTTCATTCTTTCTTTCTTTCCTCCTCCACTTCTTCTTCTTCCTCTTCTTCTACCACTTCCCGTTGCCGCGTTGGGAAGGGCCACCAATGCCGTTTTCTGTTATCAAAAAAATTTTTTTTTTATCCTTTTTATGATAGCAAGGGGGGATACTGCGTGTACGTACACATGCACGGAGGCACGTAGTTTGTATGAATGACGTGTGTATGAGCGCGCATGCTTGTGTACATGTGTGCGTGTGTGTGTTTGTTTATGTGTGTCTGTGTGGTTGCGTCTATGCCTCGAGAGAGATATAGTTTAGACCAATCTCCCCATTCTGCGGTAAATTAAGCAGTACGAGCGAGGGAAACCGCGCATCTATCCCCTTTATCGAACGTGCACGAAAGCGTGTACGTGTGGGCGCGTGTATACATACGTGCACACTTGCCCACATGAATGATGGGTGAAACTCACACACCACCGAGGCAGCCAGAGAGACTGAAATACTGTAGCATGTAGACCAACGCTGTCGCTCCACAGCAGAACAACAAACAGCGCAAGCAGAAACACCGCGGGACCGTTCTTTACCTAGACATTTTTACATCCCCGTGGGAGGTAGGGTAGGGGGCGGTGCCACCAACCCCTGCCCCCTGACACAGACGCCCCAAAATCAACCTCATCAACAGGTTTCCTTAAAATAAAACCAGAGATATCTGGTTCTGCTCTCAATGGTCTAGATGCGGCGTCGTATTTTCTGTCTCTCTCGAAGGACTGAATATCTCTCTCTCTCTCTCTCTCTCTCTCTCTCTCTCTCTCTCTGAGGAAATGAAAACCAAATCTGATCTCTCTCTCTTCAACCAAAATGGAAACCAATTTCACCTTTCTTATAGCTTGAGGGGCTAAAATCCTATCCTCTCTCTCTCTCTCTCTCTCTCTCTCTCTCTCTCTCTCTCTCTCTCTCTCACAAACTGTCAGCCGAGGAAAGACAAATTGGCCGAGCATTGTAGATACACAAGTATCGCATCTAAAAATCAACCAGACCAGCGATCGTTAAGAGTTGAAAAAAAGATTGTACTAAATCGTTACTAAAGACGACAGTACCTCTCTCTCTCTCTCTCTCTCTCTCTCTCTCTCTCTCTCTCTCTCTCTCCTCTTAGTCTTTGACCTTAATTATACGGAAAAGCCCACGAAACATTCCAGTTCATTACGGCAGTACTTGTAACCAAAACTTATGTGAAAGGTACATTACCGTTCGGCAATGACCGGGGAGAGAGAGAGAGAGAGAGAGAGCAGAGAGAGAGAAGAGGGAGAGAAGAGAAAGAGACAGTTTTACAGAAATCATGAGTGAGGCTCAGAGCTTTCATAAACAATATATTCTATTAAAGAGAAAGAGAGAGAGAGAGAGGGGGGGGGGGGAGTTTACAGGAATCATACGTGAAGCACAGCACTTTCTAAATAACAGATTCTATTAAAGACAAGACAGAGAGAGAGAGAGAGAGAGAGAGAGAGAGAGCCCTCCACGTACGTGCATGCAAATGTGCGTGCTTGCGCCGGGAATATGCCGCAATGGACGTGCGTGCTATACTGTCTATTTTGGCGCGAGTGACCATGAGTGCTTCGTACATAATGTCGCCAGGGGTGAATAAAGTACAGATCGGAGAGTCGCTTGCTTTATAAAGATATATATCATATAAAACTAGACCAACAGATTGACCCCTGTAATTAAAACAAAGAGTACGACAACCTAATATTATTTCGAGTAGGTCCTTAAACACCCCTCATGCAATAAAAGCGACCGATACAAAGAAAATATCCATCCAACAGTCAATGCTGACTTATGAATGAAATCCCACTGCGCTAAACTTCCACGACATTACCGAATATACTACATATATACATATATATATATATATATATATATATATATATATATATATATATATATATATATAATATTACCAGCGAAGGGCGTCGCCCCCCGGTATTTGATATTTGGTATGCGTTTAGCCATTGTGTAAGGCGAACTGGTAACCCTCAGTCTCTCTCTCTCTCTCTCTCAACCTCTCTCTTTCTTTCTCTCTCAAAGCGATCACTGGCAAAAGCCTTCTCTCTCTCTCTCTCTTTCCATTCCATCAGGTCGTTAAATTAGAGTCGGAGTTACAAAAATCATCAATGTAATGAAAATAGTTCAAGTCTCACAGACAAACCAACTCAGATAACCCCCCGGTATTTAAATGTCTTAATCAGTAATTAGTCACACCAATTATCTCTTC
>NC_061087.1:99474467-99501967 GCF_015104395.2 Macrobrachium nipponense | reverse complement strand
CTATAGATATAGAGATATTATATCTATATAGATAATAATATATATAATATAATATCTATATATATATATACTATGATATGTATATCTAGATATAATTATATTATATATATATTATATATATATATAGATATATATATTATATATATATATATATATATAGAAATTATTTATATTATATATATATATATAGATTATAGATATACTATATTAGAATAATAGATATATATTAATTTATTAATATATATCTATATCATATATTATATACTATCTATACTACTATAGTATTACATATATATTATATATATATTACAAACATTTGAACTACCACAACGTATGCCACTTTCAACTCTCCTACACAGCGTGAAATTCCAAACTTTGTTTTTATAGACAAATCTTTTACACAAACAACACAACCATGCTCCCCTTTTTTCTTCACTACTCTGTGACTCACCTCTGCTCCCATTAAATCATAAAGTTCAATTGACTCTCAAATGAATTTTTACAAAATAATTTAGATGTAATGAAAGATCATATAAACGTTTCAAAATACAACTACTTAATTTTACAACCTACCTTTCCTTTGAATAATGATTTACGACAACCATAGTTGAAGATATGGAAGATTTCGCTAGAGACATGACACAATACCTGAAAATTATTTTAAAAAATTACGTAAGTATTCAGATAATTGAAAAAGATGAATTCTAAAATAATCTATAGCTATGTAAGTTTAGTTTATTTTAGTAGTTAAATAAACAAATACGAAAAATAAATCATAGGATTATTATTATTATTTTTTTTTTTGCTCTATCACAGTCCTCTAATTCGACTGGGTGGTATTTATAGTGTGGGGTTACGGGTTGCATCCTGCCTCCTTAAGAGTCCATCACTTTTCTTACTATGTGCGCCGTTTCTAGGATCACACTTCAGCCTCTAGTTTTTCCAGATTCCTTTTCAGGGATCTTGGGATCGTGCCTAGTGTTCCTATGATTATGGGTACAATGTCCACTGGCATATCCCATATCCTTCTTATTTCTATTTTCAGGTTTTGATACTTATCCATTTTTTCCCTTTCTTTCTCTTCAACTCTGGTGTCCCATGGTATTGCGACATCAATGAGTGATACTTTCTTCTTGACTTTGTCAATCAACGTCACGTCTGGTCTATTTGCACGTATCACCCTATCTGTTCTGATACCATAGTCCCAGAGGATCTTTGCCTGATCGTTTTCTATCACTCCTTCAGGTTGGTGCTCGTACCACTTATTACTGTAAGGTAGCCGATGTTTCTTGCACAGGCTACAGTGGAGGGCTTTTGCTACTGAATCATGCCTCTTTTTGTACTGGTTCTGTGCAAGTGCCGGACATTCGCTTGCTATGTGGTTTATGGTTTCATTTTTCGTATTGCACTTCCTACATATGGGAGAGATGTTATTTCCATCTATCGTTCTTTGGACATATCTGGTTCTTAGGGCCTGATCTTGTGCCGCTGTAACCATTCCTTCAGTTTCCTTCTTGAGCTCTCCCCTCATTAGCCATTGCCATGTGTCATCGCTGGCTAGTTCTTTAGTCTGTCTCATGAATTGTCCGTGCATTGGTTTGTTATGCCATTCCTCTGTTCTGCTTGTCTTTCTCCTGTCTCTGTATATTTCTGGGTCTTCGTCTACATTTATCAGTCCTTCTTCCCATGCACTCTTTAGCCAATCGTCTTCACTGGTCTTCATATATTGCCCCAGTGCTCTGTTCTCGATGTTGACGCAGTCCTCTATGCTTAGTAGTTCCCTCCCTCCTTCCTTTCGTGTTATGTATAGTATGTCCGTATTGCTCTTGGGTGTAGTGCTTTGTGTATTGTCATATGTTTCCTCGTTTTCTGGTCTATGCTGCAAAGTTCTGCCTTCGTCCATTCCACTATTCCTGCGCTGTATCTGATTACTGGCACTGCCCATGTGTTTATGGCTTTTATCATATTTCCGGCGTTGAGTTTTGACTTGAGTATCGCCTTGAGTCTCTGCATATATTCTTTCCTGATCGTGTCCTTCATCTCTTGATGTTTTATATCCCTTCCTTCCATTATTCCCAGGTATTTGTATCCCGTCATCAAACATCTATGTGTTTGATGATGTTCCCATCTGGTAGCTTTATCCCTTCAGTCCTTGTTACTTTGCCCTTTTGTATGTTAACTAAGGCACATTTTTCTATTCTAAACTCCATCCTGATATCCCCAGATACAATCCTTACAGTCTGGATTAGGGTATCTATTTCCTTGATGCTCTTACCATACAGCTTGATGTCGTCCATGAACACCAGATGGTTAATTCTGTTGCCTCTTTTCTTGAGTTGGTACCCAGCATCCATTGGGAAACCGTAGCGAGAATTGGAATGGTAACGAACAATTACAAAGATATTTTTGATAAGAGCTGTTTGCAAAAATAAAAACAAAAATATCAAAAATGAAGCAGTGTAGCCTGTATAACAAAGCATACGTGAAATAAAAAAAAAACACAAAAGTAGATTAAACAATAATTGCCCGGATAAAAATACAAGAGAAAAGGTTGCTTCGCAACTACATGCAACAGCAGAGCATATCCGCCTCTGAAAAACGACGCAGAATAGACAGTGTTACAATCATTTTCCTTGTCATAACTTCATAAAAGATTGAAAACAAATATAGCTCAGATTGGCAGCTTCGAATCCCAGCAAATACTTGAGTTCTGGCGCTTTCAAAAAAAAAAAAAAAAAAAAAAAAAGTTCCGAGTTGCTAAACCAGTAAACAATATTCCTTTGTCGTGGGTTATTTATAAACAGCAGTGGTACCTTAATCTTTGTAAATAAACATTTCATTCGACCGACTTGTTTAAATGTGTGTGCTTCTGTGTGTGTGTTTGTATTTTATACGCGTTTTTATTTCACAAAATATTGCCTTTGTTGTTTTCCATTCAAGTTCTGTCAAAGCAATTGGGTAATTAGTATCTCTGATTAAGATATAATTAACCCAATTTTATGTGGTATTCGTTCGAAAGAAGATATAGAGAAAGTAACGGGAAATACAGAAAGATGAGATCGATTATTAGAAAAGAAAAACAAATAGATAAATGGGTAAAACATGTAAGTAAATCATTAAAATTGAAAGGAGTAACATAAGACAATGGGAAATATTGAAAAAAAGAGATCAGTTATTTAAAAAAACAAATAAAATAAATACAAAAAATGTAAGTAAATTACTAAAATACAAGATAATAATATAGAAAACGTACAAAGACTCGGAATTCTTGCTTTTACTAAGATTAAGAAGCCCATTCCAAAGGAAATGGCGATCATTTGAAACAACTAACGGAAGATAATAGAAGATAGAAAAAATTTAAAAAATAAATAAATAAGTATAAATGCAGGTAAATCATTAAAATTGTATGGAATAACACAAGGTAATGAGAAACACAGGAAAAAAAAAAAGAGGTCAGTTATTTAAAAAAATCAATAAAAATAATCTAGAAATGGATAAAAATGCAAGTAACTTAAATAAAATACACGAAAATAATATATAAAACGTAAAAAGACAGAATTCTTCCTTCATCTAATACTGAGAATCATGTGGAGTAAATGATTAAAACACACACACACAAAATGAAACGGAAGAAAAAGGACACAGAATTCTCTCCCCTTTTTTTTTCACTCAAACTGAGAAGCTCACTGATGAGTATTCAGGAACACTCGAAACAAAAGCTCTAATTGGCGCTTAACACGCCCCAAGTCTCAAGGAGGAGGAGGAGGAGGAGGAGGAGGAGGAGGAGGAAGAAGAGAACATGGAAAAATGGAGAGAAAAAAATGCTCGGGGACGTAATTGTACTACGAGGTGATGATCTCTCTTTCATTTATTCACATGTGGCGAGTTCTTTACGGGGTGGATGGGGGGAAGTAATTGCGTACTGATTGCTTTATGTATTCATTTTATGTATACACTGAATATCCCCCTCTCTTTATATATATATATATATATATATATATATATATATATATATATATCTTATTCATTATATATATATATATATATATATATACATTGTTCATATATATATATATATATATATATATATATATAATATATACTATATATATATGATATATCAACAACAACAAAATTCCTTTCAGTTAACATATGAAAATATATTAATTCCGAGGTAGAGCGAATTGGATATTAAAGGACATTTGTAGCTTAATGCACACACACACACACACACACACACACACACACACACACACACACACACACACACATATATATATATATATATATATATATATATATATATATATATATAAGAATATATATTTTTATTTTTATATATGCCTGAAAATGTAACTGACTTTATTAAGCAGTGAATTACGTATCTGGTAGCTGGTCGACTATTACGGGTAGACGGTGTTCAACATGGCATTGGGTCAGCAACCCCTTTCCTAATGAATACACGAAAATCATGGGGGCACCAACTCTCTCTCTCTCTCTCTCTCTCTCTCTCTCTCTCTCTCTCTGATGCACTTACGTCCCAAATTTCTTAGGGAAACAAATGCAAAAAAAAAAACGAAAATAAATATCAAGATAAACAACAAAGGAAGCAATAAAGACTCTCTGGAAATGGAATGTTATAGGAAACAAGAAGAAAACAGAATAGGTGAGAGAATTCCAAAGCTCGTTAGCAGAGCAATCAGAGTATTCCCGATTTCCAGAGTAAAGCCTGAATGTCGGGGGGGAGGGGGGAGGTTGTTGGTGGCCTGTGGGGCCTTGATTTGGGGTGGGGGGGGGAGGGGGTTAGGCTGACGAGTTTCAAGAGACCGCCAGAGAGAAAGAGAAACTCTCTCTCTCTCTCGACAGGACAGACGGAAAAGACGCAGTGAGGATCGCTAGCGGCGTAGAGAGAGAGAGGAGGAGACGGGAGAGAGAGAGAGAGAGAGAGAGAGAGAGAGAGAGAGAGAGAGAGGTAAGGGCGGGGCCATTGATTACACGATTGCCTTAGATCCAGTCCTGTCTAGAGTTAATATTAGAGGAATAATAAGAGACTGGATTTATAGATGATAACTCCTATGGTTATTATATAAGCACTCCTAAGTAAGCCATTGCATTATCCATACCACTGACTGGACTGAAAAAAATATATAACAACAATTTAACTACGGTATTAAAATGATGTAAATATGACTATATAACAATTATAGAACTTAATTTACATATATAAATAAGACAGGTCTCTCTGCAGTACCATTAAGAAGGTATAAGACAGGTCACCTTAGTACCATAAGGAAGGTTAACAAAATTTAGAATTCCCTAATGAACAATGAAAGAAAATGAAAGATGGTCATAATTGCGCTCAAACCCCTCACTCTCTCTCTTTTTTTTCTTTTAATTTTTGCAAGGAACGCAACAACGCGATTCCCATTCCAATTCTCGCAACGATTCCCGAGAGGAATCTTCAGAGACTCGTATCCGTAACTTTCGCTTCAGGAATCGTGAGCGAAAATGGAGGAGTTGGAAATAAATTTTTTTTAGAGTTCCTCAGTTTCACTTGCTTTTTATTTTCGTATATATTTTTCCTCGTTTTTTTATGTTTTTTGGCACATGTGGATATTCCATGCAGTGGGAGCTGATTATTATTATTATGATTATGATTATGATTATGATTATGATTATGATTATGATTATTATTTTTTATTATTATTATTATTATTATTATTATTATTATTATTATTATTATTATTATATTATAGGAATTAAACCCAGCAACGAAGTATAATATCAATGATTAAAAGCCACAGTAGAGTTGCAAATGTTTAGCCCTGTACATAAATATTTCTAACGCTACTGTAGCTTTTATATTATTATTAGTTATTATTATTATTATTATTATTATTATTATTATTATTATTATTATTGGCTATTGGAGACTCTTTAATGAAAAGTGGTTTGTCAGAACGAAAACCCGGATGCGTCCTTGTCAAGGAGAGCTGTCAATATTATCAGAAATCATTAAATCACATTTGGAATGAATAGTGATTGAATGGCGTTGAGATTCTATCTTTATTATTACCTTTGTTGTTTCGTTTTTCTTTTTTCTTTTCTTTTTTATTTTTGTTTCTCATGTTCTTTTGTCCGCGTACATAATATAGGACGACTCGAGAGGGAAAAATGCTGTTGTTTGTCTGTTGTAAATACTGTGTACGTGTTGCAGGTTTTATATAATAATAATAATAATAATAATAATAATAATAATAATAATAATAATAATAATAATAATAATAATAATAATAATAATAATAATAATAATAAGTGTTAAATATATTGCTTGTACAATTTGAGTTAATAATAATAATAATATTAATAATATTTACACTTACACCATTGTGGATTGCTTCCCCAATAATAATAATAATAATAATAATAATAATAATCCCCAATAATAATAATAATAATAATAATAATAATAATAATGCAGTAAAGCTATCTATAAACGCATGCTTATCATACGAATGCGAGATACAAAATTTGTAGCGTATTTTTATACTACTAATACTACTTCTACTACTACTACTACTACTACTACTACTACTACTACTATAATAATAATAATAATAATAATTTCCAAAGAGATGGAAAATAATATTGCCCCCGGTTTCTCTCTCTCTCTCTCTCTTAGCACATAACATTGGCCCCAGAGGGAAGTGACGCGTTGACCCCGAGCTATAATCCAGTATTTTAACCTGTTGCAAAAGCTGTAATCCCATTGCAACCCAACATGGGCGGTCAATATGCAAATGCAAAGACCGTTAAAGGATTAAGTTTTATTTCCTACAATTTCCTCGGCCTGAAATGGCCTGAAATTGGCACTGGATAACTGTTCTCAATTATTTGAAATCTCTTTGTTTTCAGGGTTTTATAATTTTTTCGCAGGAGAATTATTATTATTATTATTATTATTATTATTATTATTATTATTATTATTATTATTATTATTATTATTAAAATAGGCTCAAAATATTTATCTCAGGCATTCGTATGATAAGCACTCGTTTATAGATATATTTACTGCATTATTATTATTATTATTTTTTTTTTTTTTTTTTTTTGCTCTATCACAGTCCTCCAATTCGACTGGGTGGTATTTATAGTGTGGGGTTCCGGGTTGCATCCTGTCTCCTTAGAAGTCCATCACTTTTCTTACTATGTGCGCCGTTTCTAGGATCACACTCTTCTGCATGAGTCCTGCAGCTACTTCAGCCTCTAGTTTTTCTAGATTCCTTTTCAGGGATCTTGGGATCGTGCCAAGAGTTCCTATGATTATGGGTACAATTTCCACTGGCATATCCCATATCCTTCTTATTTCTATTTTCAGATCTTGATACTTATCCATTTTTTCCCTCTCTTTCTCTTCAACTCTGGTGTCCCATGGTATTGCGACATCAATGAGTGATACTTTCTTCTTGACTTTGTCAATCAACGTCACGTCTGGTCAATTTGCACGATCACCCTATCCGTTCTGATTACCATAGCCCCAGAAGGCATCTTTGCCTGATCGTTTTCTTTTTATCACTCCTCAGGTTGGTGCTCGTACCACTTATTACTGCAAGGTAGCTGATGTTTCTTGCACAGGCTCCAGTGGAGGGCTTTTGCCACTGAATCATGCCTCTTTTTGTACTGGTTCTGTGCAAGTGCCGGGCATTCGCTTGCTATGTGGTTTATGGTTTCATTTTTCGTATTGCACTTCCTACATATGGGAGAGATGTTATTTCCGTTTATCGTTCTTTGAACATATTTGGTTCTTAGGGCCTGATCTTGTGCCGCTGTTATCATTCCTTCAGTTTCCTTCTTTAGCTCTCCCCTCTGTAGCCATTGCCATGTGTCATCGCTGGCTAGTTCTTTAGTCTGTCTCATGTATTGTCCGTGCATTGGTTTGTTGTGCCAGTCCTTTGTTCTGTTTGTCTTTCTCCTGTCTCTGTATATTTCTGAGTCTTCGTCTACTTACTTTTATTAGTCCTTCTTCCCATGCACTCTTTAGCCAATCGTCTTCACTGGTTTTCAGATATTGCCCAAGTGCTCTGTTCTCGATGTTGACGCAGTCCTCTATACTTAGTAGTCCTCTCCTTCCTTCCTTTCGTGTTATGTATAGTCTCTCCGTATTTGCTCTTGGGTGTAGTGCTTTGTGTATTATCATATGTTTCCTAGTTTTCTGATCTATGCTGCGGAGTTCTGCCTTCGTCCATTCCACTATTCCTGCGCTTTATCTGATTACTGGCACTGCCCATGTGTTTATGGCTTTTATCATATTTCCGGCGTTGAGTTTTGACTTGAGTATCGCCTTGAGTCTCTGCATATATTCTTTCCTGATCGTGTCCTTCATCTCTTGATGTTTTATATCCACTCCTTCCATTATTCCAGGTATTTGTATCCAGTCTCATCTATGTATTTGATGTTCCTCCCATCTGGTAGCTTTATCCCTTCAGTTCTCGTTACTTTGCCTTTTTGTATGTTGACTAAGGCGAAAATTTCTATTCCAAACTCCATCTTGATGTCCCCAGATACAATCCTTATAGTCTGGATTAGGGTATCTATTTCCTTGATGCTCTTACCATACAGCTTGATGTCGTCCATGAACATCAGATGGTTGATTCTGTTGCCTCTTTTCTTGAGTTGGTACCCGGCATCCATCTTCTGTAGTACTTTTGTCATGGGAATCATGGCTAATACGAAGAGTAGTGGGGACAGTGAGTCGCCCTGGAAGATCCCTCTCCTGATATTAACCTCTGCTAATCTTATTCCAGAGATTGTAAGTATTGTATTCCAGTTGCGCATTGTATTTTTGAGGAAGCTGATGGTGTTTTCCTCTGCCCCATATATTTTCAGGCATTCTATTAGCCATGAGTGTGGTATCATGTTGTTGTTATTATTATTATTATTATTATTATTATTATTTATTATTATTATTATTATTATTATTATTTCAAGCGCATGTATGAAAAGGGCCATTTATAGATTTTACTTCCTTATTATTATTATTATTCGTGTTGTCGTAGTTGTTAAAATGCAAGTATGTGAAAAAAAACACAAAACAGAAGGGCCCCTGAATGCGTCAAATTAACATATGATTAAAACATGTTATAAGGAAAGTCTGAACACTTAGTCAATAAATAATGAAATGCGTAATAAGCTGCAAAAATATGGTTAACTTTTCTTTCTCTCTTTTTTTCTCTCTCTCTCTCTTTTATTTCTCTCATTGCTAGTTAATCTGATAAAACTTCACGTTGCAAGGGCGGTGCACTCATCTCTCTATTTATTTCACTGACCGTCCATAAATGAAATTATGACATTCATTTATTCATTCCCAAATTAGAAAATTCAGCTCAAATTAATTTCGGCGACAAAAGGATTCTCGTTACCACGTTTATTTGGTTATTCTAATCGTACGTTCACTTATCCCTTTTTAACAGAACATAGTTTGTTTTTAATTGCATATATTGCTTTCAATTTTTAACAGAATATCTATCTATCCCTTTTCAAGAGAACATTTATCTATTCAATTTTAAACCCACATTTATTTAGATTTTTTAATCGGGGACTTGCGTACATTTCGTAAATTCCAAAAAATGTATTTAGTCATTTTAATCGACATTTATTTATTCCTTTTTAACCGAACATTTATCTATTCAGTTTTAATCCAACATTAATTTAAAAGGTTTAACTGTAGTTTAATGTAATGAGTTTTAAACGATACAAGAATGCATTTCATATATTCAAAATTTATTTAGTCAATTTAATCCGCATTTATTAAGAACTTTTTAACAGAGCGTTTATTTATCTATTTTCAATAGCACAATTTTTTATCATTTTGAATCGTAGCCTTATGAAGTGAGATTCAAAATACTCATGAATACATTTCTTAAACTCCGAAATTTATTAGTCACTTGAATCGCACATTTATATACTCATCCTTTTTTTAAATTGACTTATCAATTTTCAATCGCACCTTGACTTATATTTTCTAACTGTCTGCCTTACACAACGAGATACAACAATACAAGAATACGTTCCGATTCAAACGTTACAAGAATATATTTCGAGTCAAACCACAAGAACACATTTCGCAAACTCGAAATCTGTGCCTAGAATTTATGAAATCCAGAGCAGTTCGCGTCGACTACCTCTGAGGAGTCACGTGACTCGAATAATCTGGCGGGACCCCGATTGAAGGAACACTCCTTCCATCAAAGATTCATCGCCTTTCGACTCTCCATTCCAGCATCACAGCATGAGGAAGAGTTCCTATTTGCATCATAGCATGAGGATGTGTTATTATCTGCATCACAGCATGAGGAGGAGTTCTTATCTGCATCACAGCATTCCATCGAGATGCTACTCCCTTCGTCGAAACATCAAATCTCCGTTAGTGGAGGCTGACCAAGGGCATGAAATAATAATAATAATAATAATAATAATAATAATAATAATAATAATAATAATAATAATAATAATAAGTTTTATTTTAGCTCGGGGCCATATACATTGAATATACAAAATACAGACAGTAACATACACAATCTAGATAAATGAGGCATGATAAAATAGAAAAAGAAAATAAATAATCGGCACTTACCCACAAAATAGCTGAGGTAGCATAAAAGCTAGTAATCATAATACTGGTAATAACAGTAATAATATTGGTGAGAAAAAAAAATATGCATTGAGAGTAATAACAGTTAGTGCATATATTATATAACTTAAATTTCAACTAGAGACCTTAGGTGGTTACAGTAGTCAGGTCCAGAGGGCTAAATACATAATTTGAATGTAAAAAAAAAAATTTAACTTGATAGTAACCACAGTAATAATGAAAAATTAAAATATCAGCAATAAATGTAATAATGACAAAAACTGCAGATGACTGTTACGGCCTCTGAGAGAGGTCCGCTTCAGGTTCGATATGAAATAACAAAAAAAAATATTTCAACACCAACAGTTAAAACTGGGGATACGAATATAGAAAGAAACACTAACACAACAAAGGTTTATTTACAAGCTTACTAACAAAGGTAAATGCAGAATGGTATCTCCTATTTACATAAAAAGATAGAATCTTACACTGCATGAACTGGGGGAATAGTGAGGCAATTCAAATACTTGCTAGTTAATCTGGCAATTCGAAGCAGTGGCTTCACAATAGGAAAACGGTGATTGCAGACGTCCTCTTGACTCCGTATTGCAGAAAATAGTCTACTTGTAAAGCAGGAACTCCCCAAAACCTCTGGCAGGACCTTTTCTTCTCTGAAGTCTGCTCGACGTCGAGATAACACGGTCGTGTACTCCTGAAGATTACTAGACAAGTATCCAACCAACCCTCGAACAACTTTTCTTCTGATCCTTCGTCGGTTCCTTCGTCTCTAGTCTCTCACGGATAATCTCTGCTGCTGCTGATCTCTCACTGATAATCTGATCTGTGGCTCTTACTAAGGATATCTCTCTGTGACTAACTGGAGTCTCTCTTTTACGATCTCTCTATATCTCCTCCTGCTACGACCGTGGTATTTATACGGCACTCTGGGGGCGGGGCCTACGGCGAACTTCACAGACTCCAGGGATTTCTAGAACTTCTTAGATGAATCTAGACGAGGTATTGCATCAGAAATCGCGGCGTTTCTCACGTCACGACGGCGTCTGACTAGTTCCACAACACTCCCACCGATTCTAGAACCATCATGATAACAAGCACCTCCAACACAATGCGCTAACGCCTCCTTGCTGCCGAACTTCTCGAAAATGCGTTCTCCTTTCCTTTATCTTTCTTTGCTAGGAAGCAATTACCATCACACGCCCCCCCAAAAGAGGAAAAAAATTAAAGCAACTGATTTTAATTTTTTTTTTTCTAAAGAGAAGCAAGAATCAAACAGCAGGGAAACAATTCTGCATAAAGCTTTAATACTCTTTCATCCACTCAACCACTCGTGCCAAAACAGAAAACGGTCATTAGGCTACTTATTCTGAAAAAACTAGAGAGGCTATCTGCTATAACATTATCCTTCTCTCTTACTATTTCAGTTTTCTGAACTCTGATTAAAACTTATAAATACTAAAACACCTCTTGTGTTTTTCTCGAAACTAATCTCACTCAGTAACACTGTTAAACGGGCGGAGGCCATGGCACGGGGCGTTGTTTATAATTCTGAAGCAAATTTATATTCATTGCCTTTGCTCCACTCTTACCCACATTAATTCTACGATATATACTTCCCCTATTCTCTAAAATTAAAAAAGGACCTTCGAACTTATAAGGTAAAACTGGACTTTCTCTCGAGACTAGTACTAAAACTTTATCTCTTACACACAAACTTCTCTTGTTTGCTCTAAGATCAAGTTTCTCTTTAGTTTCCCCTTGACTTCCGTTCGGGCTTCCGTTCTCCTTCGTTAGTTGCCAAAAATCTCTTAGATTGTTTTTATAATACTCAAGATTAGTTATGCAATCATCTCTACCCTTACTTCTAGACAAAGTTAAGAACATATTTATAAATACATTCTCAAAAGATTCGCCTACTGAAGGAATATTACACAACTGAACTCTGGGAACTACTTGATTCGGTTTCCTGGCAATTTGATATTCATGACAGCTTAAAGCATACCTCTTCACGTCATTTTTCATCTTAGGCCAAAAGTACACCCTACTAATAGGCTACACTTGAAAGTTTTATTTACTCCTAAATGTCCTTGCTCATCATGTGCTAACTTCAAAACTAGCTCACGAAACTTCCTAGGAACCACTAATTGTTCTGTGACTTCCCCTTTACTACCTGACTTCAGCCAAACATAACGACACAAAACTTTGTCCTTTAAACAAAAAGTTTCCTTGCACACATCATCGAGATCATCATCCAGCTCACATTCAAAAATTCGGGTTAGTGTCTCATCCTCTCTCTGCAACTTGACTAGCTCATCCTTATCCAAAATGTTAAAGCCTAATTCATCACCGTAACTAGGACTAGATACTGGTACATTTACTACGTTACTCTCGACAGCTACACCTTCTGTTTGGCTATCACTGTCAACATCGATAGAGTCCGGTCTCTCAGCCTCACTATGCCAAGATCAACCTCGCTACCTCTATCTCACTCGTTCGAATCCACGAACTCACTCACGTTCAAATCCACGAACTCACACTCTTTCGAATCCACGAACTCACTTTCGTTCGAATCCACGAACTTACTTTCGTTCGAATCCACGAACTTACTCACGTTCGAATCCACGAACTCACTCTCGTTCGAATCCATGAACAAATTATGACTGTAGTCTATGTCTGTATCTAAACCAGACCTAGTTACTACCATTTCAGGCACTGGAATATTCCTCACAACAGGATTCACATTCTTGGATAAAGCTAAGTCATTACCGACAATAATGTCAACGCCTTCGACGGGCAAACTGTCTACAACTGCAAGTTTTACTTCTCCTGACACTACCTGACTTTCTAAATTCAACTTCAACAAAGGACAAAGAACACAAGTGTTAGGAAATCCACCTAACATGACTTTCTCTTCCATATTGATTTCTGCCCTGTTCGGTACACACTCTCTTCTAATCAGTGAGACAGCAGCGCCTGTGTCTCGAAGCAAGACTACTTCTCTCGAATCTACTCCTCCCAGAGAGGAAACTACGCCTTCTGACAGAAATTCACCAAAAACTTTCCTAGTTTCTCTCATCACATCATCCCTACTTGACGAAAGGTTAACTAGAGACACTGGTTTCTTACCGTCCTTCTTTTCTAAGCACAATTTCTCGCTAAATGCCCTTTCCCATTACATTGGAAACAAGTTAATTCTGAGCCACTAGATGCCACTTTACTCTTACAAACCTTAGACGTATGACCAGGTTTTCCACATGTATAACAGGAATAGTCACTTTTACTCGCATTGCTATTACTAGGACTGAAACCTTTACTGCCTTGTACTCTACCAGACGAAGGATCATTTCGTTTCTTACTAACACTCAAATTATGAATTAGACTATATTCGTCAGCTAGCCTAGTTGCTCCTGCAAAAGATACTTCTCGCCTATCCTCTATATAAAGCTTAATCTCAGGGGATACGTTATCTTTGAAGTTTTCTAACAACACTAAGTTCTTCAAACTATCAAAATACTCAACTTTAGCAGAAGTTAACCAATCAAAAAACAGCCTTTCTAACTTCTTACCGTATTCTACATCCGTAGTATTTTCATCCTTTCTCAAATTTCTAAATTTCTTACGGTATGCCTCCAGTACTAGCCTATACGCACTAAGAACAGTTTCTTTCACGATATCATAATTATCACATTCCTCCTTAGACATGCAACTATACACAGTAAGCGCCCTACCACTCAAAACTGACTGTAATATAAAGTCCACGTTTCTTTAGGAGAACCTACTTATTCCATTAACTTCTCAAAGCACATGAAATATGTAGTTACATCTTCCTCATCGAACTTTGATACTAATTTCAACACTGCACTCATGCCTAATGTATCAGCTTCGTTTTCGTTCTCGCCTGACCAACTGTTACGAGTACTTTCCCTTAACCGAACAATTTCCAACTCATGCATACGTTCTTTCTCTCTCTCTTCCTGCTCATGCATACGTACCTTTTCTCTTTCTTCCTGCTGCATTACCAACATTTCTCTCTCTTGCTACATTTTCATTGCTTCTCTCGCTTGCTGCACTTCCCTCTCAGCTGCTCTTTCCTCTCTCTCAGCCGCTCTTTCATTTCTCTCATACTTCTCTCGTTCTTTCTTTTCAACATACTCACGGAGATCATTCCCCTCTAGACCTAGTAGCTTACCTGACTCAATAAACCCTTTCACCATCTCACTCATTCTGATTCTTTCTATATTCTCCCTGTTTCAAACTGTTAAAGTGTTGATAGCCTAAGCAAGGTCGCCACAATGTTATGGCCTCTGAGAGAGGTCCGCTTCAGGTTTGATATGAAATAATAAAAAAAAAATATTTCAACACCAACAGTTGAAACTGGGGATACGAATATAGAAAGAAACACTAACACAACAAAGGTTTATTTACAAGCTTACTAACAAAGGTAAATGCAGAATGGTATCTCCTATTTACATAAAAAGATAGAATCTTACACTGCATGAACTGGGGGAACAGTGAGGCAATTCAAATACTTGCTAGTTAATCTGGCAATTCGAAGCAGTGGCTTCACAAAAGGAAAACGGTGATTGCAGACGTCCTCTTGACTCCGTATTGCAGAAAATAGTCTACTTGTAAGGCAGGAACTCCCCAAAACCTCTGGCAGGACCTTTTCTTCTCTGAAGTCTGCTCGACATCGAGATAACACGGTCGTGCACTCCCGAAGACGACTAGACCAGTATTCAACCAACTCTCGAACAACTTTTCTTCTGATCCTTCGTCGGTTCCTTCGTCTCTAGTCTCTCACGGATAATCTCTGCTGCTGCTGATCTCTCACTGATAATCTGATCTGTGGCTCTTACTAAGGATATCTCTCTGTGACTAACTGGAGTCTCTCTTTTATGATCTCTCTATATCTCCTCCTGCTACGACTGTCTTATTTATACGGCACTCTGGGGGCGGAGCCTACGGCGAACTTCACAGACTCCAGGGATTTCGAGAACTTCTTAGATGAATCTAGACGAGGTATTGCATCAGAAATCGCGGCGTTTCTCACGTCACTACGGCGTCTGACTAGTTCCACAACACTCCTGCCGATTCTAGAACCATCATGATAACAGGCACCTCCAACACAATGCGCTAACGCCTCCTTGCTGCTGAACTTCTCGAAAATGCGTTCTCCTTTCCTTTATCTTTCTTTGCAAGGAAGCAATTACCATCACAATGACATCTTGCCAATACAGAGATTAAGTCCTTTAGCGGACAAAGGCCTCATTTTCCCATCTTTACCATAATTTAGATTTTCTTCTTGCTTCACTCCTTAGGATGCTTTGTATGAGCGAGTTGCCGCTGTTTCTCACTTGGGTTACTTGACTGGACATTGTTCGCCTAACAATGATTTTTAAATTGTCCAGGTGGTTTTCTATGAACATTTGTGTGGCGGAGTGGTAGCGGAGAGTGTTTGTGAGGCGTCTCAGAATGTCATTGTGCACAACAGTGATGCGTCTCATGGTCTCTCGGGTATAGTTCGTCCAGAGAGAACACCCATAGATACTGTAGCAGTACGAGCGGAAGAGCAGCAGTTTCACGTCTCGGTGACAGAAGGCAAACCTCCTTGCAATCATGTTGCCAGCTGCACATAGTTTATGACGCCTTTGTTCAATGTCTGCCGTATCTTTTAGGTCGTCGGTGATAATGTGGCCCAAATACAGAAATTCCGAGGAAAATTTGAGGTTCTGAAATATGCTTAAGCAATCTCGGGAGCAGCGACATGCACTGGGTCTTGGTTTCGTTGTAGATTATATCAAATTCCTCTGCATATTGGCGGCAAGTGTCGATGAGTCCTTGGAGACTTTGCACTGATGGGGAAATCAGAACCATATCGTCGGCGTAACAGAGAGGTTGTTTATAGTTGTTTCATTGATGGTGCATCCGATTGGGAGTGAGTTCAGTTTGACATTCAAGGCATCTGTGTACGTATTAAACAGGTATGGAGAGAGAATACCCCCTTGCCGAAGCCCGTTTAGGGAGCCGAAGGTGTAAGATAATACGTTACCCCATTTGACACAGAATTGCTGTGTGGAGAACCAGCAATGCAAAATGCCATTTAGATACAGGGGTGTGCCCCTTTTATGCAGCTTCAGGACGAGCTTCAGGTAGTTTACTCTGTCAAATGCTTTTCTCACATCTACAAAACAAAGGAGAGGCTGATGATAGGTAGTAGTTCAGCTATTCTTTCAGTATGTAGATGCAGGTGTCGGTTGAGTGGTTTGTTTTAAACCCGAACTCGTTGTCAGTGGTGTGTAGAAAGGGGAGAAGTCTCACTAGAAGAACAGACTCAAGTATCTTCGATGCGATCGTTGTGATTGCAATCGGCCGGTAGTTGCCAGGGTCAGCTGCATCCTTTAGCTTGTTTTTCATTAATGGTATCAAGTGAACTAAGAGTAGGGAGTCTGGAAGAAACCGGTGAATTATGCAGGCATTGAATAGGGCAGCTAGCAAAATGTAAATTATCGGATGGCAGAAGTTGAAGGCCTCTGCAGGAAGACCATCACAGCCGGGCGATTTATTATTAGGCAGGCTGTTTATGGCATAGCTGATGTTACCTGGCGTAATACGGTCTGCAAAATGAAATTGAATGTTGTCAGTAAGGAGGTTATCTACATCCCTTCGGGAATCTTGATCATTTATGCAATTCAGGATATTGTTGAAGTGATCGCCCCACATACTTGCAATAGCACGGAACAGACGATTTGGCGCTGACTCTTTGGCGCTGACGATTTGGCGCCGCCATTTTGGCGATAGACAGTTTGGCACTCATTGTTTTGGCGATGAGCTGTTTTGGCGCCAAGAAACAAACTTAAGGACCATCCGCAAATTTGTGTCTCATTTAGTGATCACCTCATTACACCAAAGGCTCGTCTGATTTGAGAATTGTAATAGTAAACTAGTTGTTACGATATTCAAGTCTTTTTATATTGGAAAACGCTTTTCTTTAGTTTCTTGTACAGCCCATACCTTAAATGGCCGAAAAAGTCTTAAGTAATAGAGGCAAGCCAAAATTTTCACACAACGGATATATGTGTGTTTGACAAATGTAGCAAAACGATCCTTCTCTCAAGTTTTGGAGGTGTGAATCAAAAAATGAGTCTAAAGGGCGAATTCATACTAAGAACCAGGAAGTCGTGAAAGAAGTCAATGGACATCCACACGGCGCGTCGGCAGTAAATGTGGAAGTTGCTGAAATTAGAACAAGCGTAAAACGTAAAGCAGAGGAAACTTTTGAAGTGCCGTCATCAGTTGTTAATGTTTGCATTGAAAATAGCTCTCAAGCTGCTCTGGCAGCATTGCCCACTTCAGATGCCATGAAAAAAATTGTACGACGAAAGCGAAATCAAATATATTCTGCGCCTGCGAACCCTCTCAGTTTAAGTGAATTAGTGATGAACTGGGTCGAAGATAATTATGTAGGGAAACCTCTGAGGAGGGGAAATGGTCCCGACGTTCACACACACTTTTTCCTAATCGCAAATGTGGAATTATGTATTAGTCGAACGATATTAGGTGAGGACACAGAAAACAAACAATCATGCTGAAGCTACGCACAGGAAAATCTATGCAGAACTTTTGGAATGAACCACCCAGTTATAGGGAAATTCATCGATGCAATAAAGAGAATTCAGAAAGGACGCGATTCTTATTATGAACAACTAATGGCTGGGAATCCTCCTGCTCGAAAACGCTTAAAATACATTAAGACTGATGAACGCATTTTAACTGTAGTACAGCAGTTTGATTCACGGGAACCACTGGAATACTTACGTGGTTTGGCATATAACTATGAAATGCATTAACATGTTGGCGAAAATATTTCATTTTATTTAATTTTTTGTAGCATTTTAATACTGTATTGCTGGAAAATAAATAGAACTTTTTTATTTTTATGTTATTTTTGTTTTTTTTGACCCATGCAATATATATAAACACACACATGTAATATTATATATTTATATATATATATATATAATATATATTATATATATATATAGATATATATATCATTATATATATCAGATCAGAAAATTTTCAAGCTGGCGCCAAATGGGCTAGCGCCAAAATAACGAGCGTCAAAAAAAACCATTTAGCGCCAAAACGGCGGCGCCAAATCACGTCGCCCAAAAGAAGAAAAAAGCGGCGGCCAAAACGTACTGGACTCGCAATAGCATCGTCTCCGACTGCTTCCCCTACTTTCTGTGATAGCTTTTCAGTTTTGGGATTTAAAGACTGGATATCTTTCTAAAGACGAGGATAATCACCAGATTCTAAGTTTCTAGACATTGCATCGGCTCTTAGTTGTTTTTCATTTAACCTGCAGTGCTTAAGAGCAAGTTTGAACTGCGCTCTCGCCTGTCTCAGTTAGTAATGCAGTGTGCCCTTCCCTGGGGCTACCATTTTGCTTCTTCCACAGTAAAAAACATTTCTCGTGAGTAAGTATACAGATCTTTAACCAAGTCATTCCATCCAGGTATATTACGAGAATTACCTTGACGAAATCTGTAGGCAGTCCTGCCCGAAGGAAGCATAGCAGAGATTATGTTGGAATAGAATTCATTCAGATCCCTCCTGTGGTGGTCATTTCTACAATTTGTGTTAGTACAAAGTAAGGCGTCTGCCGGTTGAACTATTGACCGCAACCTGGTTTCTGTGGTCGCCCTAAAGTATCTGGTTTTCTGTTGGTTTTTAAAATCCCAGTTTACTACTGATGGGCAAACAGTTAGGGGGTTCAAGGTAGGTAGGGATGGGGTACTGAATGACACCTGTAATGGGATGTGATCGTAGCCCGTTGCAAGATCATAGCGAATATTGCAGGTCATAATAGAATTATGAAGTTGTGGAGATGTGATGCAGTGGTCCAGCCAGGAAGTTGTAATAGCGTCCGCTCTATTATGTACATATGAATTAGAGGAGGGAGGGAGGAGCATTACATCGCTGATTTGGAAAGCATGATTTTGACAGAAGCGAGTAAGTTCATTATAAAATTGTTTTGTGGGGTGAGAATTAAGGTCCCGATTATACAAATATGATCAGCAGGAGAATCCATGAATATACTGTGTAACTCCCCTAGCATCATGCATTATGATCAAAATTATTGTTATTTTCCCATGGCATATAAACATTATAATTAGGATTTTAGAGTTCCCTACTGTCACTTGAAGCCCCAGCAATCTGTCACTCCTGTAGGTCATCACCTTTATCATATTGTCTAACGATTTGTGCCACAGGAAAGAAAGGCCCCCTTTCGGGCGACTGGCTATGATTTGATCTGTAACTTGCATCGATGAAGTCGAGAAGGTTCTGAATGATGATAGTGATGAAGATCGGGTGACGGGATGGTGTGGAGGAGGAGGGGGGTGGAGGAGGAAGGCGGGTTAGCCAAATTAAGGGCGGCACCCTCAGAATCTTAATGGAATGGCCCCCAACAGACCGAATATCTCTGCGGAGCGATTGCAATCAGAATTTCCAACTCTTTGAAGGATGGATAAAAGAGGTTCGTTCAGGGAAAGATCTATATATATATATATATATATATATAGATATATATATATATATATATATATATATATATTATACAGGGTGTCCACAAAGTTCCAGTATCATTAAGAGTATTTATTGCTTTTAATGGTACTGGGACTTTATGGACACCCCGTATATATTAAGAGCTTCATGACAACATCATTATTCATTTACACATTTCGATGACCCCATGCAATGTCATGACGCCTGTTTGCAGAATAAAGAAATTCAATCAATCAATCAATCAATCCTTTTGCTAATGTTACCTACTTGCAGGAATCGAGTGTTGGAAATGTACAGGTGTGTTCCCAGGGACATATACCTTTGCTGGTATAAGGCCAGCCTAATCTACAACAACGTCTACAGTGCCTGATTCGCTTGAATTCTCTCTCCCTGCTTTAAATAGTTTCGGGGATATGATTTTAAAGCAATCAGAATAACAATATAACTTCATGTTTAATAAGTTATTAATAACAAGATAACTTCATGTTGAATAAGATATTAATGACAACATAACTTTGTTAAATGAGCTATTAATAAATCGGAATTATCACATTTTAATCTCCTGCCTTCAAACCTACACACCCGACGAAATAAACACGCCATTATCAAAACAAACTGACGAACCGACGCACGAACAAACACGCCAGGAAAACGAATTTTGCAAAAAAAAAAAAAAAAAAAAAAAACAAAAAAAAAAAAAAAAAAAAAAAAAGAAGAAAAAGTCACTTATGGCTAACTGGAAATCACATTAACCAATAAAAACAGAAAAAGAAAAAACCATTTCGACAGGGACTGGGGAGCCATTTCAAAACCCACTTTCCAAATATTTCTTTCTCTCTGATTTCGAAAACGCCACCTGGAGCCGTGTGTATGGAAAGCGGTTGGCCCCCCACCCCCGGCCCCACCCCACCCCCAAAAAAAGAAAAAGAGGAATATCAGTCTTTCGGTTTCAATATTGAGTGAGGCTAGAATATAAAATTTACGCCAAAGACAAGCGCTGGGACCTATGAGGTCATTCAATAATCAAGGGAGATTAACATAAAGGTTCGAAAAGTGTAACAGGAGGAAAACCTCAAAGCAGTTGCACTGTGAAACAATTATTAGAGAAGGTGGAAAATAAGAAGGAAGAAAGAGAATGGAGGTACAGTAAAAGGATGAAAGAGGTTACAGCTAGGTCCCGAAGGAACGCTGCAAGGAACCTCAAGGAATGCCTACCGTGCACCACGTGAGGTGCACGTCATGACGCCCCTACCTCCCTCCCCCCTACGGGATTCGTATTCAATATAACCTGTCGGGTCTCGATAAAATAAAAGCCAGCATAAATGTCAACATGTCTCTTACTGTTTGTTATTCGGTCATTCGCTGAGGATTTGTTTGTTTACAATGTAGTTTTATCTTTTTGTTTGTTTTTTCCGCTCGTATTGTTTACGTGTTATTTTGGAATCTCTCTTATTTACACTTTCCAGCCCTTCCGTTATTTCCAGATGGCTTCCCGTGCCTTTCTCTCTCTCTCTCTCTCAAAAATATGTAAAAACCTAAAAGAAGGAAAAGGATGTAAGTTCGACAAAAAATGCAAATATATGCACCCTGTAGCCATGAATCATAATCAAATAAATAACCAACCCAGTAATAAAATCCAAAATAAGAAAGAAACAAATAAAGAGAGAAATCAAGAATATCAGGTAAAAGAGAAAAGCAAACCACCAATGAGATATGCAGAGGTGTCAGCAAAAAATTTCAAAGCATCAGCTCCAAAATTCTACTCAAGAGATAATAACTGTATTTATTATGCAAGATGATATTGCAGAAACGGAGAAAATTGCAGATTCAGACACAAAATGAATAATTATGATGAAGGAAGATCAAATATTATGGAAAAGTTGGATTTTTTAATGTCAGAATTTCTGGAAATGAAAAAACGAACAACATACCAGAAACAGGAAAGAGACAGGGAAAATCCTTATTACTACCAATATTAAATGAAGGAGAAAACACGCAAACCATCATAGTGATGAATGCGCAGGGTTTAGCTACGAGTAACTCAAAAAGAAAAATAGAGTACTTAGAAGAACTAACCCAAATTGAAAAGAAAATAGATATAATGAATATAAGTGAAACCTGGTATTCCCAGGAGACTGGGAATGATGATCAAATAAAAGGGTTCCAAACTTATAGATCAGATAGAAAAAATAGAATCAAGAACCGCAATATATGGGAAAAAATGAAGACAAAAAACAAGGAAAAATATATGAGAAATATAGTAACTCAGAATGTGAACTAATAGCGGTAGAATTTGAATCTGAAAAATTAATGAACATAGTAATATATAGACCTCCTAGTACTAAGAGTTTGACTTAATAATTGAAAATGGATGATATATGTAGAAATCACAAGGACTGGACTATTCTCCTATCTGGTGACTTCAACTTTCCTTTCGTAGAATGGAAGAACGAATAGGAGAAGATAAGAGGCAATTCGAAAAGCTATTAGATATGCTACTAGAATACAACATTCAACAAATAAATCACCTGCCAACAAGAAAGGAAAAATACTTTTAGACCTAGTATTTGTGAACGAGATGAATTATGTTATTAAAGAAATAATAGTTTATAATGCGAGTATTTCAGACCATATGTCATAGAATTAATTTCAGTTCATTCCAAAGCAAGTAGAAAACAGAGATAAGAAAAAAGGGCTAAGTAAATTCAAAAAAAAACTTGGGAGGATATGGAAAATACACTTCTACAGTAAAATATAAAATGGTCAGAATAAATGAAGAATTACAAAGATTGGGATAACATTTTCGTAATTGATGACATAAGGGTAAATACGGAGATATTATATATTAGAGAAAATAGTGATAAATATATATCGAAGAAGAGTAAACATCATTCAATGCATACCAAGAGACAGAGGATCTTGTTTTCCAGAAATCAGAAAGTGAAAAAAGGTCTTGCAAAAGAAAAAAATACATGGAAAGTTATAGAACTAAAAAGTAAGATAGAAAATGCAGAACAAAGATTATACAATCAAAAGAAAAAATGAAAAACGTACTTGGAAGAAAAAAACCCTATTAAATATCAAGCAAACAACACTATTATACTCATATGCGAAGAAGATGAATAAAAGAAGAATATAATAGGCCCTCTGAGAATTGAAGGGAGATTAACGAATGAAAAAAAGGAAATTTTGCAACATACTGGCAGAACGATATAAGAGAGAATTCACCCCTAGAATAGATAATGAAGATAATGATATAGAAGTAAGGGACGAACAAAAATAGTGAATATTTAGCTGACATAGAAATTAATGAAGCTGACATTGTGCAGGCAATTAATGAAATTAAAAATGGAGCTGCTGCAGGGCCTGATGGAGTCCCTGCTATTTTGTTAAAGAAAGTAGTTCATTCTATCGCAAGCCACTTGCAATATTATTAAGACAAAGTGTAGATACAGGCAAGATTTATGATGAGCACACATTAGCATATATCACCCCTACTTCAAAAAGTGGATCAAGACTAGAGGCAAGTAATTTATAGGCCTGTGAGTCTAACATCACATATTATGAAAAGTGTATGAAAGGGTAATGAGAAAATATTATTTGAAACATTTAATAAAAATAATTTGTTTAATATAGGACAACACGGTTTCGTACCCAGAAAAAGTACACAAACCAACTGTTAGTCCACCGTGAGAACATATTCAAAAATATGAAAAGCGGAAATGAAACAGATGTGGTTTATCTAGACTTTGCAAAAGCTTTTGACAAAGTATAGCCATAATATATTAGCAAAGAAAATTAGAAAACACAATAATCGTAGATAAAGTAGGAAGATGGTTAAAAGAATTTTTACACAACAGAAACAGATAGTTATTGCAAACGATGAGAAATCGGATGAAACCAAGGTAATATCCGGTGTGCCACAAGGTACGGTGTTAGCTGCAATATTGTTTGTTATTATGATTGAAGACATAGACAGTAATGTTAAGGATTCGGTAGTGAGTAGTTTTCGCTGATGACACCAAGAATAAGTAGAGAAATTACTTGTGATGAAGATTAGGAACGCTCTACAAAGAGACCTTAACAAAGTATATGATTGTTGGCAGAGGAAAATAGGATGGTATTTAACTCTGATAAATTTGAATCAATAAATTATGGAGACATAGAAGGATAGCTATATGCATATAGGGGACCTAATAATGAGACAATCACAAATAAGGAAGCAGTTAAAGACCTTGGTGTGATGATGAATAGGAACATGTTATGCAATGATCAAATAGCAATTCTTTTGGCAAAATGTAAAGCAAAAATGGAAATGTTGTTACGGCACTTCAAAACAAGAAAAGCTGAACACATGATTATGCTTTATAAAACATATGTTCGTAGTCCACTTGAATATTGCAATATGATATGGTACCCACACTATCAAAAGGATATTGCACAAATAGAGAGTGTACAAAGGTCCTTTACAGCTAGAATAGAAGAAGTTAAGGACCTTGACTACTGAAAGACTACAATCCTTAAAATTATATAGTCTAGAAAGGAGAAGAGAACGCTACATGATAATTCAGGCATGGAAACAGATAGAAGGAATAACAGAAAATATCATGGAACTAAACATATCAGAAAAGAGCAAGCAGAGGTAGATTAATAGTGCCCACTATACCAGGAAAAATAAGGAAAGCACACAGACATTAATCCACTACGCACCAGCATCGATAATGCAGCGTCTATTCAATGCGTTGCCAGCTCATCTGAGGAATATATCAGGAGTGGAGCGTAGATGTGTTTAAGAATAAGCTCGACAAATATCTAAACTGCATCCCAGACCATCCAAGATTGGAAGATGCAAAATATACCGGAAGATGTACTAGCACTCTCTGGTAGACATTAGAGGTGCCTCACACTGAGGGACCTGGGGCAACCCAAACGAACTGTAAGGTCTGTAAGGTAAGGCTCTCTCTCTCTCTCTCTCATCTCTCATCTCTCTCTCTCTCTATATATATATATATATATATATATATATATATATATATATATATATATATATATATTATAAATATATATATACTATATATATATATATATATAGATAGAGAGAGAGAGAGAGAGAGAGAGAGAGAGAGAGAGAGAGAGAGAGAGGCACAGTAAGCCATCTGGAAATAAGGAAGCGCTGGAAAGTGTAAATATAAACGTATATATATCTGGACAGTTTTTTTCTTGTTTAAATCTGGAAGACGTTCAAGGTTTGGTAAATGTTCAATCTTCTGTTCATATTTAAAACTTTGGAAACCTTTCGTATAGGAATGTTAAAAAACTTTATGAATTTTTTGAAACTTTTTTTCAATTTTGGAAAACTTCGAAAATCTGGAAAACTTTTGAAATCTGGAAAAAATCTGGAAATTTTTTTTGAAATTTGGAAACATTTTTGAAAGCTGGAGTACTTTAGAAATCTGGAAAAACATTGTAAATCTACAAAAACTTTTGAAATCTGGAAAAACTTTAGAAACCTGGAAAAACTTAAAATCTGGAAAACGTTTGTTATCTGGAAAAACTTTAGAAATCTGGAAAAACTGTTGACATCTGGAAAACTGTTGAAATCTGGAAAACTGTTGGAATCTGGAAAATTTTCGAAATCTGGAAAACTTTTGAAATCTGGCAAAACAAAACTGAAATTTGGAAAAACTGTTGAAATCTGGAAAAAAAAACTTTTGAAATTTGGAAAACTTTTGAAATCAGAGAAAACTGTTGAAATATGGACAAGCTTGAAATCTGGAAAAACTCTTGAAATCTGGAAAACTGTTGAAATCTGGAAAAACTCTTGAAATCTGGAAAACTTTTGAAATCTGTAAAAACATTTAAAATCTTGAAAACGTTAGAATTCTGAAAAAATTTAAATCTGAAAAAAGAAACTTTTGAAATCTGGAAAAACTTTGGGAATCTGAAAAAAAACTTCGGAAATCTGGAAAAAGTCTTGTAATCTGGAAAAAAAACTATTGAAATCTGGAAAAACTTGAAACAAACTTTTAAAACTAGTGAAATGTTGGAAAAACTTCTTCCAATTTGTTCATTAACACATTATTATATACATGTACGTGATCACGTACACCCCATATATTTTATAATTTATATATATATATATATATAATATATATATATATATATATATATATATATATTTATATTATATATATATATATATATATATATATATTTATATATATAATAATAAGATATATATATATATAGATATATATATATATATATATATATATATGTATGTATAACTGAATCACGAAAGTCCTGGAACGTGATAAATCCATAACAAAGGTATAAGCCACGAGGGAAAATTAACAACGGAGTTTTCCGCAAGATCTTTCGACGTTCAAACGTCCTTTACTGAGCAGATGAACTGTTTAATTTTCCCTCGCGGCTTATACCTTATATATATATATATATATATATATATATATATATATATATATATATATAATATATATATTATACATAATTTCTATGCGCATACATGCATGCGTGACTGCATGCACGCACGTACAATGCAGCCTGCTTCGGGACGAAATGTCCAAAGCCATATGTCAAAAAAAACCGCAGAGTCTGACCTCTCCCATTGGTGCTGTTTGTCTGCTGAATACAAAACAAGAAGAAGAAGAAGAAGAAGAGGAGGAGGAGGAGGAGGAGGAGGAGGAGGAGGAGGAGGAGGAGGAACAGATATCAAAGTCTGGCCTCATTAGTTCTAAAAGAATTACACTTAACGAGAAAGTAAAAACAAAATAGAAAAACTCTTCGACTCAAGCAATTACCGAGACGTAACATTATATTTCATTAAAATGACATTGTTTCATTATTAGAAGGAACAACGAGCCGTGATAAGTTGACATAATGAGCATAATGAGTTGAATCACATTATCACGAAATGAAAGAGCTATATTTTTTTATTAGTTTATTTTAGGAAAAAGGAAAATAATTAAACCGTGACGGGATATGTTGACATAAATGAGCTGCCGTAAGAGTGAGTGAATGTAAAGCATATTGTCTTCTCGAGGATGTGCTTAAGTCTTAAGATGAGGTCTGCATTCACTCGGGAACATCCATTCACTTAATGGACACGGGGGGGGGGGGGGGCGGGGGGGGGGGGGGGGGGGGGGGGGGGGGGGGGGTGGGGGGGGGGGGGGGGGGGGGTGTGGGGGGGGGGGGGGGGGGGGGGGGGGGGGGGGGGGGGGGGGGGGGGGGGGGGGAGGGGGGGGGGGGGGGGGGGGGGGGG
>NC_061087.1:99466967-99469467 GCF_015104395.2 Macrobrachium nipponense | reverse complement strand
AACTCGAAAACAGAGCACTGGGGCAATATCTGAAAAACCAGTGAAGACGAGTGGCTAAAGAGTTGCATGGGAAGAAGGGACTAATAAAGTAGACGAAGACCCAGAAATATACAGAGACAGGAGAAAGACAGAAAGAACAGAGACTGGCACAACAAACCAATGCACGGACAATACATGAGACAGACTAAAGAATTAGCCATTGCGATGACACATGGCAATGGCTACAGAGGGAGAGCTCAAGAAGGAAACTGAAGGAATGATAACAGCGGCACAAGATCAGGCCCTAAGAACCAGATATGTTCAAAGTACGATAGACGGAAATAACATCTCTCCCATATGTAGGAAGTGCAATACGAAAAATGAAACCATAAACCACATAGCAAGTGAATGTCCCGGCACTTGCACAGAACCAGTACAAAAAGAGGCATGATTCAGTGGCAAAAGCCCTCCACTGGAGCCTGTGCAAGAAACATCAGCTACCTTTGCAGTAATAAGTGGTACGAGCACCAACCTGAGGGAGTGATAGAAAACGATCAGGCAAAGATCCTCTGGGACTATGGTATCAGAACGGATAGGGTGATACGTGCAAATAGACCAGACGTGACATTGATTGACAAAGTCGAGAAGAAAGTATCACTCATTGATGTCGCAATACCATGGGACACCAGAGTTGAAGAGAAAGAGAGGGAAAAAATGGATAAGTATCAAGATCTGAAAATAGAAATAAGAAGGATATGGGATATGCCAGTGGAAATCGTACCCATAATCATAGGAGCACTAGGCACGATCCCAAGATCCCTGAAAAGGAATCTAGAACTAGAGGCTGAAGTAGCTCCAGGACTCATGCAGAAGAGTGTGATCATAGAAACGGCAACACATAGTTAAGAAAAGTGATGGACTCCTATGGAGGCAGATGCAACCCGGACCCACACTATAAATAACACCCAGTTCGAATTGGGGGAGCTGTGGGATAGAGCAAAAAAAAAAAAAAAGAAAAAAAAAAAAAATAATAATAATAATAATAATAATAATAATAATAATAAAATACTGATCTCTAGGAAACTGGTCTATACGCCTAGGAGTCAAAGTGCATCAGCTCTAGGAAAACTAGAAAAATTAAAACAAATATGGTGTGGAATTTCTACTTCCTAGGAGCTATAGCAGATTCACATCAACCATGCATTTGACGTCTAGGCCAGTCCCTTACGGAGCTCCTGATTGGCTGTTGATAAGCCAATCACAGAGCTGGAAACTCTCAGTCTCTCTCGAGAGTTCACATAGGCAGGGTGTATGTTCCACCTCTCCTGAGGGATACTTTTGAAAGACGTATCCCTTAAGGAGAGGTGGAACACAGATCATACCCATGTGAACTCTCGAGAGAGACTGAGAGTTTCCAGCCCTGTGATTGGCTTATCAACAGCCAGTCAGAAGTGTCGTAAAGGACTGGCCTAGGCATCAGATGCACGGATGATGTGAATCTACTATAGTACAATTCAAGGGTTGTCAACTAATGGCTTTAATTGAGATAATAATGAAACATCGCCCGTCTCATCCTACCACATCCTGGAGGTCTTTCTATTCTCCACTCTCTCTGTGGTCCTCGTGTCCTAAATAATCACCTACAAGTATTTCTCAAATTTGTACTAACACTGTCCACTCTGGCGTTCTCCGCATTTACATCACTTTTCCCATTCACATTTCAAAGTACCTGTTCATCTTACCCTTTCTTCTCATTTCCCCTTCGTCTCTCCCACCCCACCCCACTCCCTACCTCTAAAGTGCCTTATCCAACCCTATCTTTATAAACAGATAGAGAAAGAAGTAGATATATATATATATACAGTTTTATATCTAACTCCATTCTAAATACAAAGTTCCTTACTTCACGCATTAAGCAAGCCACGATTATTCGCGTGAGCTTAGATGCTTAACAAACTTCGGTAATTACGCAGTCTCATTTGATCTCAGAAACAAAATTTCCAGCCTGATTTACCAGAGAAATAATAAAAACATACAACTCAATAACCAGGTTCTATTAATTACGCAGCGAGCCATGCAGGCGATTCGCCAATATTAATTCCATGCTAAGCTGCCCTGCATCGAGCCATAACCGATACTGTTCAGTACATAACAACGGATATGACAGCAATTAATAACATCAATTAATAAGAGTGCAGCCGACAACGAAGGTGACAATCTATACAATCAGAATTTCCATCCTAATTAACCCCCCCCCCCCCAACCCCCCCCCCAACAAAAAATTACAATTTACATAAAGCAATAACATGATCATACTACTTGAACTCGAATAACGCAGATAATTCGCCAACATTAATTCCCACTAAACTGCTCCGTACCGAGCTAAAAGCGATATTGTCTAGTGCGTGACCATGAATATAACAGCTACGAATATTACAGAATATTACAGTAACATATAACAGCGCAGTTGCTGCAGTAACGTCGATAACGAAGACAGTCTAAAAGCTGTGATCTTCAAATG
>NC_061087.1:99454467-99461967 GCF_015104395.2 Macrobrachium nipponense | reverse complement strand
GGGATTTCACGAAATCCTTAAGGGATTTGTGAAATGACCAATTCGCTTAAGGACGTTTGATCCCGAGGAGTAGTACTAAACAGTGATTCGTCTACACAGTTTCGCCGTGTTTAGCACTAGCCCCTAGGTGATCAAATGCACTTAGAGACATTTCATTACCCAGGGGCTAGTACTTAACACGGTGAAATACATTTGACCACCCAGGGGCTACTACAAAGCACGGCAAAATGCATTTGTCCGGCCAAGACTAGGACTAAAAACGACGAAATAAATTTGACTCCCAGGGACTAGTACTAATACTGACAAAATACATTTGACCACCAAAGGCTAGGACTAAACACGGCAAAATACATTTGACACCCAGGGGCTAGTACTAATACTGACAAAATATATTTGACCACCAAAGTCTAGGACTAAACATGGCGAAATACACTTGACCCCCGGGGGCTAGTACTATACACGGCTAAATACATCTGACCACCAAAGGCTCATAATAAACATGGTGAAATACGTTTGACCTCCCAGGGACTAGTACTGAATACAGTAAAATACATTTAACCACACAGGGGCTAGTACTAAATATGGAGAAATACATTTGACCCCCAGGGACTAGTAATAAACACGGCAAAATACATTTGACCCCTAGGGTGCAAAACACGGTGAAAAACATTTGACCCCCCCCCCCGAGCCTAGTTCTAAACATGACGAAATACATTTGACCACCCAGGGGCTAGTACTAAACATGGCAAAATACATTTGACCCCCAGGGGCTAGTACTAAACACAGCAAAATACATTTGACCACCAGGGGCTAGTACTAAACACAGCGAAATACATTTGACCCCCAGGGGCTAGTACTAAACACAGCAAAATACATTTGCCCCAGGAACCAGTAATAATCAAGGCAAAATACATTTGACCACCAGGGGCTAGTACTAAACACAGCAAAATACATTTGACCACAGGGGCTAGTACTACAACAGCAAAAGACATTTGACCCCAGGGGCTAGTACTACACAAAATACATTTGACGAAACCAGTACATTTAGCCCACATTTGACCACCAGGGGCTAGTACTAAACACGGCAAAATACATTTGACCACCAGGGGCTAGTACTAAACACAGCAAAATACATTTGACCACCAGGGGCTTGTACTAAACACAGCAAAATACATTTGACCACCAGGGGCTAGTAAGAAACACGGCCAAATACATTTGACCCCCCAGTGCCTAATATTAAACACGGCGAAATACATTTGACCACCCAGGGACTAGTACTAAACACGACGAAATACATTTGACCCCCAGGGACTAGTACTAAACTCGACGAAATACCTTTGACCCCCAGGGACTAGTACTAAACATGGCGAAATACATTTGACCACCCAGGGGCAAGTACTAAAAACAGCAAAATACATTTGACCTGCCAGGGCTAGTACTAAACACGGCAAAATACATTTGACCACCCAGGGTCTATTACTATAAACACAGCGAAACAGTGTATATGAATCACCGTCTCGCTGTGTTTAGTAATGGCCCTTGGGGATCAAACGGATTTCATATATTTAATGTAACATGTATATATACAATAAACATGGCAAGAACGCAGAGAAATTTCACCCTACAGCCACGTATTATCAAAAAAGAAAAAAGAAAACACTTAGTTTCCCCTGTCAACAGAAAACGGGAGCTAATGAAAAGATATGTTTCAGCGGAGTGCACCAGCCAATTTATACGTACAGTCGGCCACACATATAAGTAAACAGATTTCAGCCACAAGGGCTGGATGTGATCTGGTAACACTGGAACTGAGTCTCCAGACGCACGATGAAACCCGCCCCTCCACCGTGGCTACCGCCCTCCACACGTCTTCCCCAAACATTTTTCCCTCCAACCTTCACTCCCACCCTTTCAAGCACACGTTTATAACTTCTGCTCCCTCTCTCTAATTTCTCCTTTAAGGAAAATAATATAACTGAATCTATTCTGTAGGTTCATTTTCTCATCATGTGGGGGCGAGAAAACCCGTCTATTCAACTTTTGTCGTAATAATATTATTACTTGCTGTTACCAACAGAAGAATTAACTCGGTTTTCGTGGCGCTCTCTTGTAATAATGGGATTTAGCTATCTACCAATAAAAGCCTTGTCTATCAAATAACAGCATACCTACTACTCTTTAATTATAATTACAATATCAACAGCCGCATTCCAAATTCTTATTATTACAAAGACAACTAGCATCAGATCGTGTAGGACCTTACGTAACTCAAATTAAGCATGAAGAAATAAAGAGGGCATAAGTTGAGGAGAGAAAGACCTCCATAGGCCTAGAAGACACTGAAGGAAGAGAAATATGGTTGGACGTTTGTTTGGTCACAACCGACTATCATTGGATTACATCCGACATTGGGTCAAATTCTCGTATTTTTGTGCATGATTTTAACTGATCGCCATACGTCTACATTTATCGATGGCAAGCATGTGCGTTTTTGTTTGTTTGTGTTCGTCCTGCAGGTGTGAATTCCCACGTTAAGAATGTATCAAGTAATAATGAGATTATATCCTTATATATATATATATATATATATATATATATATATATATTTTTTATATATAATATAATATATATATATTATATATGATATATATATATATATATATAACTATATATATAATATATATATATATATATATATATCTATAATTATATATATATAATTATATATATATATATATATATAATATATATATATATATATATATTATATATATAATATATATATATATAGATATATAATATAATATATATATATATATATGTATATATTATATATATATATATATATATGTATATATTCTATATACTATATATATATATATATATATATATAATAATATATATAGTATATATTATTTGATGTCCGAAACCTGATATTAGTAACATTTTAACGTATACGTAATTAAGGGACAAATATTACAGCACCCTATAATTAAGGATACATAATAGATTGAAAAATAACCATTTATTATAAAATATGTATCAGTGTTTAGTCCATCCACCATCGTTGGCGATGACATCTTGTAGTCTACTGGGGACGGAGGCTACATGATTGTAGACGATTTGTTGATTTTTTCTGAATATCTCCCATTCGGACATGGTGTGTTGGAGGAGCTGCCTTGATTATTGCTCTTGGCCTGGGATCCAGGAGTTGACGATGGTCCCCCAGCAATTTTCCAAGGGATTCATATCACACCCCTTACTTGGCCAGTCCAGCAGGTCAATGTCTTGTTGTTCCTCAAACCATCGCTTAACTATCCTGGCTGTGTGAATTGGACAGTTGTCCTGCAAAACAAACATCACATATGTAGTATATATTAATTATTTTTTACAAGAGGCGTCAAATTGTGAAGGGTGAGCTGGACATAATCTTTAATTCAAGGTTCTGCCTGTTTCTCCCTGTTTAGATCTCTCCTTTCTCTTGGTTTGAAAAGCTGAGAGATATTCCACCTTCGACTCGTCCCAAAGAGCTCGAAGCCATAAGCCCACGTGAAGTTGAACGTCTATCGTGGAGAGGAAGAAGGTGGAATTTCGCTCAGCTTTTCAAACCAGGAGGAAGGAGAGATTTGAACTGGGGAGATGGAACCTTACGTTAAAGATTATGCCCAGCTCACCCTTCCGACAAATGGACACCTCATATGATACTTGCATATATATATATATATATATATATATATATATATATATATATATATATATATAAAAATTCACCATAACATGACTGGAATATCTTGAAGTAATAAAGTCCACACTTATGAGAAATGTATATTAAAAATACATAAAAGACTGGAGCTTCGTCTACTTGATTAGTAGACCTCATCAGCCGTACTGATATTTCCTTTTCAATAAATATACAAAAAATTTACGAAGGACAGGCAGGACTCTGGAACCGTCTCCAGAAGAGGTAGTTCAACCACGACGATCGGCTCGTCTTTTGGCCAGACATTTGAACGAGGGAATAACATGATTGAGATAGTTTGTTTTGGTTGTTATCTCCCTTGGAGACGGTTCCAGAGTCCTGCCTGTCCTTCGTAACTTTTTTTGTATGTTTTTTGAAAAGGAAAAATCAGTTCGGCTGATGAGGTCTACTGATCAAGTACACGAAAGCTCCAGTCTTTTATGCATTTTTAATACACCATTTTATATAGTGTAGACTTTGGTTATTATTCATCTATAATAATATAATAATCAATAATAATAATAATAATAATAATAATAATAATAATAATATAATCAGCATTACCATTGCCTACTAAATTAATACCAAATGAATGGCAGATATTCTGTAGTTACAACACTCAGTGCTGAGTCGTTGCGAGTCAAAAAGGAAACAAAAGCCGTGAGTAGTTTCTTAAACAAGGAAGGAAAAAATCACCCTCGAACTTTGATGCCCAGAAGATGGCGAATACCTCAAGAACCAATAACCATACAACTGATTCGTTCTCACGGAGCTCAAATCTTCTGCTTCTGACTCGCAACAACTCGTATATACTTTTTACATTTTGTAACAAGTTCTGTATAAATAGAAGAAGTTAATAATACAAGTTAATGAAACCAGCACTACAACAGAGTTTTCCCTATTACTGCAATTTGCGAGATGAAACTCTACATACTTGCATGAACAGAATTGCGCTCTGGGTAGGAAAATGCCATGGCTCGAACAGTTTTGGGCCCATCACGTCTTCCAGTATTTCAAGGTATTGGTCGGCGTTGAAATCTTCCTTGTATTTCTGCCAGCTCACCCAGGGTGTATAAGTTAACCCATCCCCACACGTTACATGTGCTCACAGGGTATCTTGTATTATTGCGTCGCCATCAGTGCAACTATCCGTGCGAGGTCGACGCAAATGTTTTCTCATCAGAAAAATACAACTCTTGCCCAGAAACCTAAGTCTTCGTTGACATACTGCCGGGCAAAATGAAGGCGCCAGCGATGGTTGATGGACTAAATACTGATACTGTAACAGAAGGGAGGAAACATTTTTGGTAGCGGGATGAATTGTTCAGAAAGTCTTCATAAAACTAACATATTGTTGTTGTTTTTAGTGTAATGTGCTTTCATTGAGACTAAGCAATAGTTTGTTTTTGGTCGTATATTATTTATATATATATTTTCATAATTAAATGGTTTATTTTTCAATCTATTGTATCCTTAATTATAGGATTGCTGTATATTTGCTGTAACTATTTGTCCCTTAATTACGTATACGTTAAAATGTTACTAATATCAGGTTTGGACATCAAATAATATACATATATATATATATATATATATATATATATATATATATATATATATATATATATATATATATATAAGGATATAATCTCATTATTACTTGATACAATCTTAACGTGGGAATTCCTCACCTGCAGGAGGAACACAAACAAACAAAAACGCACAAGCTTGCCCATCGATAATGTAGACGTATGCCGAGCAGTTAAAATCATGCACAAAAATACGAGAATTTGACCCAATGTCGGATGTGATCCAATGATAGTCGGTTGTGACCAAACAAACGTCCAACCATAAGGAAGAATCGACTCCCAAATAACCCCTATGACAAGTCAAGACCTATGCCCCCCATTATACTTAAGAGGGTAATGGTGCCCCTTGTGATACCAGCCACACTCTCAGCTCTATTACACTGTGTCTCCTTTCCGTCTGCCTCCTTCTTGCTGTTGTCCTTTCTCTTATAACTGTCTCTTTTTTTCTCCTCCTTCAGTGTCTTCTAGGCCTATGGAGGTCTTTCTCTCCTCAACTTATGCCCTCTTTATTTCTTCATGCTTAATTTGAGTTACGTAAGGTCCTACACGATCTGATGCTAGTTGTCTTTGTAATAATAAGAATTTGGAATGCGGCTGTTGATATTGTAATTATAATTAAAGAGTAGTAGGTATGCTGTTATTTGATAGACAAGGCTTTTATTGGTAGATAGCTAAATCCCATTATTACAAGAGAGCGCCACGAAAACCGAGTTAATTCTTCTGTTGGTAACAGCAAGTAATAATATTATTATGACAAAAGTTGAACAGAGGGGTTTTCTCGCCCCCACATGATGAGAAAATGAACCTACAGAATAGATTCAGTTATATTATTTTCCTTAAAGGAGAAATTAGAGAGAGGGAGCAGAAGTTATAAACGTGTGCTTGAAAGGGTGGGAGTGAAGGTTGGAGGGAAAAATGTTTGGGGAAGACGTGTGGAGGGCGGTAGCCACGGTGGAGGGGCGGGTTTCATCGTGCGTCTGGAGACTCAGTTCCAGTGTTACCAGATCACATCCAGCCCTTGTGGCTGAAATCTGTTTACTTATATGTGTGGCCGACTGTACAAAACATCGCAAAGAACAGAGACATTTCGTCCTAAAGCAACGTATTGTTAAAAAAAAATAAATTAAAATATATACCTCAGTTTCCCCTGTCAACAGAAAACGTGAGCAAAGTATATTCGAGAATTATACAGAAACATCGTAAGCATAAGGTGTCATTACTTCCAACAGCACTGCATTGTTTAATAAAACAATAAAAATAAAAATAAAACATACACTGAATAAAAATGCTAGCACAGTAATCTAGCTTTGTCCATTACAGAGAGAAAAACAACGCTAAACGAGCTCATTAAGCAGAAATAAATAACCGAAGTATAAGTGCATACTCCGAAGTGAAAGTTGCCAGACAACGCTGGTAGATATTCATTAACTGGGAATGAGTCTTTAATATATTAGCGCTCCTCTCCTCTTGATGGAGACGGTAATAATGGTGCGTGGTGGGCTGTTTATGAAAGGGAGATTTGTACGAATAGCTTTCTGTAGAGAGAGAGAGAGAGAGAGTTGGTAAATAAGAAACGGTGAGGCGAAGACTGATAGTCAACAGAAAGAGAGAATTTGGTAAAAAAAAAAAATTGAGGCCAAGGCAGCAGAAGCATCTAGAGAGAGAGAGGGGGGGGGGGACAAGAAACGTCTATAATGAGAGAGAGAGAGAGAGAGAGAGAGAGAGAGAGAGGCAAAGACAAGAGACGTCGAGAGAGAGAGAGAGAAAGAGATTTCGTAGGTGAGACGAAGGCACAGACAAAAGGAACGTCTACAGAGAAAGAGAGGAGAGAGAGAGAGAGAGAGGGGGGGGGGCAAGAAACGTCTATAATAGAGAGAGAGAGAGAGAGAGAGAGAGAGAGAGAGAGGCAAAGACAAGAGACGTCGAGAGAGAGAGAGAGAGCGAGAGAGAGAAAGAGATTTCGTAGGTGAGACGAAGGCACAGACAAAAGGAACGTCTACAGAGAAGAGAGGGAGAGAGAGAGAGAGAAAGGGGGGGGGGGACTCTAATGAACAAGATGAGAGGGAAAATCCATTATAAAATAATTACGCTTACAAATATGTGAAGAACAAAAGAAAAAAAAAATTCTATAAAAAATATCGAATCATAAAAAGACAACAGAATTGAAAAAAG
>NC_061087.1:99446967-99449467 GCF_015104395.2 Macrobrachium nipponense | reverse complement strand
TTTTTGAAGGTGGTAGACTAGATGTGAAATTCCCACTGATTAAGTTGAAAGCCTGCTAACTTTTCATAGATGTATAACGATTAAATAGGTTCGATGCCTGCTAACTCTTCATAGATGTATAACGATTAAATAGGTTCAATGCCTTTTAACTCTTCATAGGTGTATAACGATTAAATAGGTTCAATGCCTGCTAACTCTTCATAGGTGTATAACGATTAAATAGGTTCAAAGCCTTTTAACTCTTCATAGGTGTATAATGATTAAATAGGTTCAATGCCTTTTAACTCTACATAGATGTATAACGATTAAATAGGTTCAATGCCTTTTAACTCTTCATAGTTGTATAACGATTAAATAGGTTCAATGCCGGCTAACTCTTCATAGGTATAAAATGATTAAATAGGTTCAATGCCTTTTAACTCTTCATAGGTGTATAATGATTAAATAGGTTCAATGCCTGCTAACTCTTCACAGATGAATAACGATTAAATAGGTTCAATGCCTTTTAACTCTTCATAGGTGTATAACGATTAAATAGGTTCAATGCCAGCTAACTCTTCATAGATGTATAACAATTACATAGGTTCAATGCCTGATAACTCTTCATAGATGTATAACGATTAAATAGGTTCAATGCCTATTAACTCTTCATAATTGTATAACGATTAAATAGGTTCAATGTCAGCTAACTCTTCATAGATGTATAACGATTAAATAGGTTCAATGCCTGCTAACTCTTCATAGATGTATAACGATTAAATATGTTCAATGCCGGCTAACTCTTCATTGGTGTATAACGATTAAATAGGTTCAATGCCTGTAACTCTTCATAGGTGTATAACGATTAAATAGGTTCAATACCTGCTAACTCTTCATAGGTGTATAACGATTAAATAGGTTCAATGCCTGATAACTCTTCATAGGTGTATAACGATTAAATAGGTTCAATGCCTGATAACTCTTCATAGATGTATAACGATTAAATAGGTTCAATGCCTGCTAACTCTTCATAGATGTATAACGATTAAATAGGTTCAATGCCGGCTAACTCTTCACAGGTGTATAACGATTAAATAGGTTCAATGCCTTTTAACTCTTCATAGGTGTATAACAATTAAATAGGTTCAATGCCTGATAATTCTTCATAGATGTATAATGATTAAATAGGTTCAATGCCTGCTAACTCTTCATAGATGTATAACGATTAAATAGGTTCAATGCTGGCTAACTCTTCATAGGTGTATAACGATTAAATAGGTTCAATGCCTGCTAACTCTTCACAGGTGTATAACGATTAAATAGGTTCAATGCCTTTTAACTCTTCATAGGTGTATAACAATTAAATAGGTTCAATGCCTGCTCACTCTTCATAGATGTATAACGATTAAAATGGTTCAATGCCTGATAACTCTACATAGATGTATAACGATTAAATAGGATCAATGCCTGATAACTCTTCATAGTTGTATAACGATTAAATAGGTTCAATGCCTTTTAACTCTTCATAGATGTATAACGATTCAATAGGTTCAATGCCTGATAACTCTACATAGTTGTATAACGATTAAATAGGATCAATGCCTGATAACTCTTCATAGTTGTATAACGATTCAATAGGTTCAATGCCGGCTAACTCTTCATAGGTGTATAACAATGAAATAGGTTCAATGCCTTATAACTCTACATAGATGTATAACTATTAAATAGGTTCAATGCCTTTTAACTCTTCATAAGTGTATAATAATTGAATAGGATCAATGCCTTTTAACTATTCATAGGTGTATAACAATTAAATAGGTTCAATGCCTGATAACTCTTCATAGATGTATAACGATTAAATAGGTTCAATGCCTGATAACTCTTCAAAGGTGTATAACGATTAAATATGTTCAATGCCTGATAACTCTTCATAGATGTATAACGATTAAATAGGTTCAATGCCTGATAACTCTTCATAGATGTATAACGATTATATATGTTCGATGCCTGATAACTCTTCAGAGGTGTATAACGATTAAATATGTTCAATGCCTGATAACTCTTCATAAATGTATAATGATTAAAATAGGTTCAATGCCTTTTAACTCTTCATAGATGTATGACGATTGTATAAGTTCAATGCCGACTAACTCTTCATAGGTGTATAACGAATAAATAAGTTCAATGCCTGATAACTCTTCATAGGTGTATAACGATTAAATAGGTTCAATGCCTTTTAACTCTTCATAGGTGTATAACAATTAAATAGGCTCAATGCCTGATAACTCTTCATAGATGTATAACGATTAAATAGGTTCAATGCCTTTTAATTCTTCATAGATGTATAAAGATTGAATAGGTTCAATGCCTTTTAACTCTTCATAGATGTATAACAATTAAAATTAAGTTCTTAAATAGGTGTTCCTGCCTGAAACCTTCCTCATAGATGTATAAAAGATTGAATAGGTTTCAATGCCCTTTTAACTCTTCTAGATGTTTATAATTAAATGGTTCAATTCCT
>NC_061087.1:99429467-99441967 GCF_015104395.2 Macrobrachium nipponense | reverse complement strand
TTCATCCGTGTTTTGCTGTTTCCACTTCCCTCACATTAAGATATTTGTCTACATACTATTCCACAATATGAATATTACTAATAATGATGGAACAAACACACAGTTATGTAACTGTGCAAATGCATTTACAATTCAAATTCCAAATATAGTCAGGCATTTACCTAACTGTATATCTATCACAACATCTCAAGGCTCATGCTACCATGAGTGTCATTTTAATCGCTAATTAACAATATCGTCAAGAAATCCACAATCGTGTAAGATATGCATATATATATATATATATATATATATATATATATATATATATTATATATATGTTATATATATATATATATATATATATATATATATTATATATATATATATATATATAATATATATATATATATATATATATATATAATTTACAATTACATCACTGTGTTCATCACCATTTAGTGACTCACGCTATCACGAGATTTTCATAAATGTTAATAATATTGTCATTATCATTTTCATTACAATAAGACTACGAAATGTAGGTTAAGTAACAACTACTGGTCTCCTTGCTGGTCAATTTGTCAATAATAATTATTATTATTATGAGCACGCTGCCAAATGTAGGTCAAGTTAGTACACCAAGGCTTAATCAATTCGCAGATATTTCAACACACGCAAGTACTATACGATTGATCCGCATAACGATAGCTCCTTTCGCTAATTTTAATGTACTTTTATCACTTACTCGGGGAGTAAGCCTACAAACTATTTGTTGTCGTTGTTGTTGGAGGGTAGGGAAGGTCTATGTTTGTTTGCATGGTGTTTTTACGTTGCATGGAACCAGTGGTTATTCAGCAACGGGACCATCGGCTTACGTGTCTTCCGAACCACGTCGAGAGTGAACTTCTATCACCAGAAATACACATCTCTAACGCCTCAGTGGAATGCTCGAGAATCGAACTCGCGGCCACCGAGGTGGCAGGCCAAGACCATACCGATCACGCCACTGAAGCGCTGGAAAGGTCTATGGAAAAGGCTCAAAAGGTCAAAAAAAGGTGTTTTGGTTGTGTTAAAGATACAGGAATTTCAGGATGGGATATTCATCATTTATTTATTAGAATGAAAATGTAAAAAAATAATGTGCGGGTTAAACAGTGCAGAACCATTATTTCTAATAAGACAGTGTATCTATTTATATTTTCGTTGGTGAAACAACGCTCTATTTGACTGTAGATTATAGCACGCGGCCCGAGTAATCTGGAGATCGGATCACGCCTTGTATTTTAACATTGGTAAAAAAGTAATTTTAATCCAGATTCACGATAATTCTTCTTAAAAAATTTTTTAATAATCACCTCAATCGTAGAATATAATGTACTTTATTTTTTTTTACATTTTTATTTAATAAATAGTTTTAATCCAAATTTAAGATAATTTATAAAAATACGTTTTAAAAAACTAATTTTTTTTTCAAGAATCACCTTACAATTGGAAATTGGATCTCCGACTTAATATTTGGTTGTTGTAATGTTTCTGGAATAAGATAATTTGGCAATCAGCTTTCAGATAATGATATTAACCTACGATGATACATATTGACACGAGAGTATTACCACTGAGAGTTTCATTTCACACCTTCAAATATTTGTGAATGTCAAAAACATAAACTGCCTAGTTACCAGTTATATAGATATAGATATAGATATAGATATAGATATAGATATAGATATAGATATAGATATATATATATATATATGTGTGTGTGTGTGTGTGTGTGTGAAATTACACCTATATATATATATATATATATATATATATATATATATATATATATATATATATATATATATATATATATATATATATATATACATATAATATATATATATATATACTATATATATATATATATTTATATATATATATATATAACATACTATATGCATAAAAAACTATATATATCCAAATATTTTACTTACGAAATCGTCTGCTACTTACGCATTCAACATTTAAGCTTGCCTTCGTTCAGCCCGGGGTCGGCCTCTCTTAATCATTGCTCTTAATAAAAAGAAAATGTATGCTTACATTAAAGAAAATAAAATCCAAATAAATAATTTCTAAACAACGATAGAAAGCCGCGCCTAACCTAAGAGATCAACTAATAATTATTATAATGAATAACTCATAATTATTATAATGAATATTTCCTTCGTATTTACCTTATTTTCGAGGGTGAAATCGTCCAGCATCCAAACGAAATTTGGTCCCATAGGGAGGTAGTGCTGTCAGTGCACCTCACGCAATGCACTGTAGGCGTGACTTAAGGTTCATTGCAGTGTTCCTTCGGTCCCTAGATGCAACCCCTTTCATTCTTTTTACTGTACCTCCATTCAAATTCTCTGTGTTCCATCTTGCTATCCAACCTCCTGTTACATCTTTTAACTTTTCTACTCCCAATATCCGTTTCAGAGCCTGATGACCTCATAGGTTCCACCGCTTGGCGTTTGGCCTACATTCTATATTCCATTCCATCCATTCCAAAAGAAATTCTTCACAAATAATTCAATAGACGTGTAGCTCTTAAGGTTATCCTCCAAACAGACAAGTTCTGTGATTCTTCCATAAAGAAGTCATCCATAGGCCTATTCTCGTCTTAATATATGGGAACTTGGTCCAGTGTCAGCTGTATTTATCTTTGTTTACTGAAATCACTGCAAAGTTAGAGGACACTTTGTGGGAGTTTACAAGAGTCAGCGGACAGAAATTTGATAGTGCTGGTACTAACTTTTTAATACAGTTTGCTATTGGAATCATAGGCCTACTCAACCACTCCGATAAACCTCACATTGGCCTATCTTCCTTCAAAAACCAGAGCTCATATCCTTCATCCCTTAGACTCTTAAGAAGATACATCTTAATTTAACTTCACTAGTCTAAAACACTTAAACGTCTATATGAAAATACCAGCAAATTACTGCCGACTTCTACGTTAGGTTGAATACACAATTCGGTGTACACACACAGTATTCCGAGATGCCATGATATCGTTAAAGTAATCGTTGCAATGCCATTAAAAAGAGCCGATGAACCTGATACTTATCGTTTTGGGTGGAACATGAAATAAAACGGCATATTGTTCGCATAACTTCCTTCAAATCGTGTTGATAATACTTTCTAAATCTGTCGAATACCTTCTATCAAATCCTGATGATTATGCTTTCAAAAGTGTTAGTTTTGAAGATAAACTGACACCATACGGAATAAAAAGAACTACTATACCACACGCGAGGTCTTGTTCTTCATCACACTGGATGACATTCTATACTGATCCCAAGTCCCAACACTCGAATTATAAGACACGCTCAGCGGTAGCTCTGACCAAACCTTCCGCTACTCATCCCAGCAGAACAAACAAGCTTGTTAATCAGTAACAACATCACGGTTATTACTATGTTTACTCTAGCAGGCCATCGGTCATTATGAGGATAGACTATTATAGAATTCGTAGGAAAACAGAAATTTAAAAAATACACTAACAAGAAAAGGATAACAATTAACTGAAATCTAAGTCAAATTCACTCCATTTTACTCATTTGTAGTCACGATATGTCGCTAAAGTTTAGCTTAGGTTGCGGGTCCAACGGTCTAAATGGAGACTGGAAATCGTAGGAAAGAGAGAAAAGTTACACTATGAATAAAATTACAACAGTTGACTGAAATCGAAGTCAAAGCTAATCCATTTTACGCTATTGCAGTAAAAATGACAATTCATGAGAACTGATTCATTCGTCTGAAACTAGACTGATCGAGCGTCCTAAATACGAACGCGTGTAATCCATTCAAGAACGAACGGAATTTAATGTTTTCCTTTTCACCTTAAATTATATATTGATCTAAGCTAAATATCTAAGCATTTCTGGGGCAATTACCATTACTTTGGCTTACGAACAGGAACGGAAGAGTAGCACAGCTGCAGTTGACTGCGCTAACACGTCATGACAATGTACGATAACGTTTTTTATTATTATTATTATTAACTAGCATTATGAAAATGTGTGTTTCTTGTCTTTTAATGCGTCTAGATATTTTCTGATATATCAATATATATTAAATAACTAAACGGCGTGAAGCTTTCCCCTGTAGAAATTTAAACGCTTTTGGTTAACTGTTTACTCATACGTAGGTAGCACGTAAAACTGATGTCACAACGTTAAGTAAAATAAAATTTTGCTTATTCACTAGATCTATGGACGATACAGACATGTAAATGAAGTTGTTCGTAAATTATAAAAACGGAATAATAAGCAGAGTCTCCCTGATAAAGAGAAAACACGAGGAAATTCAGGAAATGGAAGGAAAGGTAAGAATTGCCACATACCATCGGTTTAACTAGACAACATCGTTTTAGCTCTATATGCCACCACAGTTTCGAGACAGATTAGGAAGATATTTATCAAGAACCTACTGCGTTTTGATGATGGTTTAGGTAACTTACAGAGAATAAAAGTAGTTAAGTGACATAAAGAAGGGTTTAATTTATCACTTACAGTGAATAAAAGTAGATGGATGATAAAAAGGTGTTTATTTTACCAGTGGTGAGAGACAGAGAAAAACTGAGAAAGTGTAGATAAACTGGAGTATACAATAAAATGGCCTTAACATCCACGAGGAGGTATCCACCATGTCACCATGTGTTGAGGTGTTCGATACACCGTTGGCGAGCCTTTTGAGTAAGTCTATTAAACGGCTAAGGCAATAACTATTGTCTCGTTATTGTTCATTTTTTTTTTTCACACACACACACACACACACACACACAACACACACACACATATATATATATATATATATATATATATATATATATATATATATATATATAACTGAATCACGAAAGTTTGGAACGTGATAAATCCATAAATAAAGTTATAAGCCACGGAGGAAAAATAAAAAAGTTTTTGCAAGAACTTTTGACTTCAACGTCCTTTACTCAGCAGATAAACTGACTTACATGAGGAATTGACAGTACAGGAAAGCTCGTTTAACTGACAGATAGGGATTATAAGGAGATTAGTACCTAGAATCCGGCACACCTGGAGAAAGAGTAACCTTTCCAAACAAGCATAAACATGGGTACAATTTAAAAAACAAAAAGATTAAGTCAATCTCCTCGGACACAAGGACAAGACAAATAAAGGATTATATAGGGTGACAGCTATTCAGAACTTTGGTAAACAAAAACTTATTCACAATACATATTCACAATACATATTAAACATACATATACAACGAAGATATCTCTAAGGCAACTAATTTGTATTTAAGTCTGTAATTATATCTTTGAGGTCATTCTTAAACATGTTACAAATACAAGGGTCTAAATGGAACAGGCCACGACTAATATTAAAATTACAATGGGAAGTAAGTTGTATTATAGCAGATTCTAAAAGATTTCGTGATAAGACATCTTTTGACCTTGGAATTACTGAACTACCAGTCCAATTTATTCGGTGGTTGTTTTCACTTAAATGAATGAATATTGCATTAGGTGTTTGCCCAGTTTTTACAGAATAGTTATGCTGGCTTAATCTTACTTGCTCGACTGTCCGAAATGAAAAGAGGGGCAGTCCATTTTATATATTATGTTGTTGCTTTCCCTGGGGCCAGTTTTTATTAACATTCCTTTTAGTGTGTTATTATAGGAAAAAACAAAGTTGACCTTAAAGGCTTTTAACAATGATTTAATGGTTTCAAATCCGTTAAAATAAGGTAAACTAAGAATGTTCTTAGAATTTTCTTTCTCCGTGTTACTTACATTATAAAACCTTTTGTGGGCTTTATTATAACAAATATCTAATATATGTGAAGGATAACATAAATCTTTCCCTATTTTTCTTATGTATTCAATTTCTTGTGTGTGTGTGTGTGTTTAAATTCTGTGCATTGCAAAGTGCACAGAATAATCCTTATGCAAAAACAATCTCCCCATTCAACTAGAGTTCTGACAGGTTAAAAAAGGGAGAAAAATTAATTTAAAACTAGGCCTGCATATTAAATAAGAAAAAACTGTATCAGAAAAAGTGACAACCGTCCTTTTTCACCAATATTTTTCTGGAACCATAAAACTTTTCGAGGATACTGACAAACATGGCAGTAACGTTATAAAAACGAGTGAGGGGATGGTGAATATATATATATATATATATATATATATATATATATATATATATATATATATATATATAGGATGAATGTGATTACATTTTCGCATCACCAGCATAATTCCCGAGATTGATCCCAGGCTTGGGGCGTGGGGACAGCAACTTTAGACCCGGTTTCTGAGAAAAGATGCTTCTGTTGCCCTATGAGAAGGCATGGGTCTAATACAAAGAAATTTCAAACTGAAGGAATAGTTCGTACTTCACTTCGCATCGGAGAGCGGACGGGATATCTCAAAGCTTTCGTTGAACTCTGAACTCTAATGCTCGAATCTGTTTAAGTTAAATTTACTTAAAATCGACAGTCGACAGTCGGCTCCTGAGATTCGACAACAACCTGGCTAAAGCAGCCAGCGCTCGGAGGAGGGCGTGTGCTGCTCCTCCGGCCTCCCTCCGCGAGGGGTGGGGCGGAGAAAGGCGTCGGTTGTAAAATCGATGAGAGTGGTTTTCTTTTTTCCTTTTTATTTTTTTTTTTATCATGGCCAGGGAAAATGAAGTTTTCCTGCGGAAGCGGTTCGTTTGCATACTGACGCTGTTTCCACCTGCGATAGATGACACGGCCCTTCTTCTTCGTCGCTGATTTGATTGGGATTTCAGCTCCTGTCGCCTGCTGGTTCTTCTTCTGCTCAATGGATATTGGACTACTATTACGAGTGAATCAGCGTCATTTGGACGGTCTTTCTATGATTACCTGACAGTCAGAATGCCGGGTTACTATCAATCAATCAGTTCCTATTACTACGTTTGCATATTGGATCCCTTTTCATAAGTTCATGACGAATGAGACGATACTTCGGTTCGTAGCTAGACTAGGCCAACATGGCTATTTGACTGACCATCTACAGTAGTTAGGCCGAACTTCATTTAACTTTTGCAAAAAACCTGACAGACCACAACAAAGGATGAGAAATTATGAATAAATCTACGATGGAAAAAAACTAAAAAACAACAACTTCGTAGTTGTTTCGTAGCCGTAGGAAGCCTTAAATCGACGATTGCATTAATCTTACTCTTCTGGGGTCTATAGTAGATTCATATCAACCGTGCATCTGATGTCTAGACCCGCCCCTTACGACGCTCCTGATTGGCTGTTGATAAGCCAATCACAGGGCTGGAAACGCTCAGTCTCTCTCGAGAGTTCACATAGGCAGGATGTATGTTACACCTCTCCTGAGGGATACGGCTTTTAAAAGCATCCCTCAGGAGAAGTGGAACACACAACTTGCCTATGTGAACTCTCGAAAGAGACTGAGGGCTTCCAGCCCTGTATTGCCTTGTCAACAACCAATCAGGAGCGTCGTAAGGGACTGGCCTAGACATCAGATGCACGGTTGATGTAAATCTACTACAATACCATCGTCTCCAGTCACAAAACCAAGTTCATTGATTTTATGGAAGCCAAAATTACACTTTCCAGGCTTAGCTATAAGACCATGGGACTTTTATTTACTCAGTACTTCGCGGACTGAAGTTAAACGAGACGGCCAACCTTTGTTAAAAATGAAGATGTTATCAGGGTAGAAAGTGACATTGCTCAAACCATCAGAAATCTCGTGCATCAGCTTATTGATGATGCACAAGCGGCAATCATCCCGTCTTCTCTCCGGTGCTATTTGCAGTGAGGCACGAAGTTTCTCGAGTTTGAAGTGGCTTTGTATTACTTTGATTTTATTGTTTGCAGAGAGGGGGGGGGGGGCGAGGCGTTCATTTTATACGAGTAATAAACGTTGTAGTGTGATCTACCGTCTTTTTATAAAACCTCGTGAATCGCTTGTAACAAAGTTCTTGTCTTCAAGGATGGATAGCCAAAAGTGGCCCAGTTTGGCTTGTCTTGTGTAAATCTAAATTACATACAATCAAGTCAAGTTCGATTAAGCTACATTTTACCTGACTATTTCAAGAACACCTGCGATCTTTAGGATTAAGTTAAAAAGGCAAATATGCAGTAAAACACTTCCAAAACGAGCTTCCACAGAATGAAGTGCCTCTCTGTCCAATAAAGAACATTTAGTTAAAGTAAGATGAACGTTCATAATATAAGAACAAGTGCAGTCATACACATAAAAATAGAGATAAAAACGAATGAACACTCCTATACATCCGTGTTTTATTCCATTTTGTCCCGTCTATGACAAAAATTGCATTCCCCCCCTTTGTCCTTTATCCTTTATGCGTGGGGGGGGGGGGGGGGGGGGGGGGGGGGGGGGGGGGGGGGGGGTGGGGGGGGGGGGGGGAAAGGCACGCATAAAGGATAAAGGACAAAAGATTCCAAGTTTCTTTTCCTTGTGCAAGAGCTGGTCCGATATTTTACCTTTCCCAGCCTTCGCTAATCTTTTTTTTAATCTACCCTTTTTACTTGTGTAGTTTTTTAGACGAACCTTATTGAAGGTAATCTGTAGTTTTTGTTTATTTTCTGTTGCTATGCACCTTTATACTGAGGGTTACCTCTGCATATGAGAGTTCATCCAGGTATTTCCAGTACAAATGTTGGGCGTTAGGCTGGGTCTTAGAATTAAAGTATTGCTAATGTATATATATATATATATATATATATATATATATATATATATATATATATATATATATGTATGTATGTATGTATATGAATATATATATATAACATACATACATATATATATAAATTATTATAATATACATATATATATATATATATATAGATATATATATATATATATATATATATATCAGGAGTCTTTTGTGCAGTTTTCCAGAACATGGGGCCTCTCGATGTAGATGAGTGTCGGAATGAAGTTTGACAAAAGCGGGAATACAATTCCCAATCCTTCCTCTCAAGGGGGAAAAAGTCACCGAATACAAATTCCACCTTCTGCCCTCAATTGATTTCAGACATGCTTCAATTTACGTCTTAATTCTCCGTCATCAAAATATGCTATAGTAGATTCACATCAACCGTGCACCTGATGTCTAGGCCAGTCCCTTACGCCGCTCCTGATTGGCTGTTGATAAGCCAATCACAGGGCTGGGAACTCTCAGTCTCTCTTGAGAGAGTTAACATAAGCAGGATGTATGTTCCACCTCTCCTGAGGGATACTTTTGAAAGACATACCCCTCAGGAGAAGCGGAACATACATTCTGCCCATGTGAACTCTCTCGGGAGACAGAGAGATTCCAACCCTGTGATTGGGTTATCAACAGCCAATCAGGGGGTTCGTAAGGGGCTGGTCTAGATATCAGATGCACGGTTGCTGTGAATGTACTATAGCATCATACTTTGATGATGGAGAATTAAGACCTAAATTGAAGCATGTCGGATGTCATTAACGGAAGAGAAGATGAAATTTACATTCAGTGGCGACTTCTTTTCCCCAGTTCAGAGACAATCTCGTCTGTTTCGAGGCCCGTGTTTGGAAAAACTGCGCAAAAGATTCCTGAGATTATACATATATTTATATATATATATATCTTCTTCTTCTTCTTCCAGCTTGTTCCCATTTTTATATGGGGTCGCCGTTTCGGATGAGCCGTTTCCATCTATTTCTATCTTGTGCTTCTGCCTCATCAATTCCCTTCTCATGTAAGTCTCCTCTCACACAGTCCTTCCATCTCTTTCTTGGTCTCCCTCTTTTTCTTCTTCCTTGCACCTCCACCCCCATAGTATGTCTCCCAGCGTGGTCCTCATCTCTCCTCAACAGGTGTCCATACCATCTCAGCCTCCCCTCCTGCACTTTCTTTGATACTTCCACCACCTTAGTTGACCCCCTTATGTAGTCATTTCTGATCCTATCCACTCTTGTTACCCCAGACATCCACCTAAGCATTCTCATTTCTGCCACATCCATCTTCTTCTGCTCTGCTTTTCTCATGCTTGCTGTTTCCGTACCATACAGCATTGCTGTTCTTACCACCGTCTTGTGAAATTTTCCTTTTAACCTAAGCGGCACTCTTTTGTCACAAAGAACTCCCGAGGCCGCTCTCCAGTTGTTCCAGCCTGCCTGTACCCGATGTTTTACTTCTTCTTTCATACTTCCTCCAGCGTTAACAAAAGATCCCAAATACTTAAACTTATCAACTCTCCTTATTTCCTCTCCACCAAGCTGAATACTTTCTCTATCATCCCCCTCAGTGGTGGTACACATATATTCTGTCTTGGATCTGCTTATTCTCATTCCTCTGTCCTCCAGTACTTGTCTCCATCTTTCCAATTTCACTTCCAGATCTTCCCTGCTCTCTGCACACAGAACAATATCATCCGCATACAATATGTTCCATGGTACTGTCTCCCTTACTTCCTCTATTATAACATCCATCACTATGTTAAAGATAAATGGGCTCAGAGCCGACCCCTGGTGTAATCCTACTCTCACCTCAAAACCTTCTGTCTCCCCAACACTGCTCCTCACTCTGGTAAATACATTCCGGTACATCTCTTGTATCAATCGCACATACTTCTCTGGCACCATCTTCTCCCTCAGGCTCCTCCATACCTCTTGTCTCGGGACTCGGTCATAAGCCTTTTCAAGGTCAATGAACACCATATGTAGGTCCTTTGTCTTTCCCCGAATTTCTCCATTATTTGCCTCAGACAAAATATACCATCTGTTGTTCCCCTTCCCTTCATAAATCCCATCTGCTCTTTACCTATTTGCACTTGCGTTGCTTCCTCAGTCTAGCATCTATCATCCTTTCCAGTATCTTCAAAGTGTGGGACATCAATTTAATGCCCCCTATAATTACCACACTCTTGGACATCGCCTTTCCCTTTAAAAATTGGGATCAATATACTCCCACGCCACTCATTTGGTATCTTTTCCTGTTCAAGGATCTTTATCATAAGATCGTACAGTATATCCACTCCTTCATCTCCTAATGCTTTCCATGCCTCCACCGGGATCATGTCTGGTCCGGTTGCCTTCCCATTCTTCATCTTCTTCAGTGCATTTAGTACCTCTTGCCTAGAAAACCTCATTACCATGCCAATGTTCACTTGCCCATCCTCTCTTATTAGTCTATTATTTTCTTCATTTAACAACTGTTCGAAATATTCTTTCCATCTCTTCACAATGTCTTCCTCCTTTCTAAGCACTACACCCTCTTGATCCTTTATTTGTTTGATATGTGTTATATCTTTGGTGCTCTTATTTCTAGCCTTTGATAGCTTGATCATCTTCTTTAATCCTTCCTTTGTCCCCAGCTCATTATACACATCATCATACGACTTTGCTTTAGCTTGGGCTACCACCTTTTTCACCACCTTGTTTTTCTCTCTGTACCTATTTCTGTCTTCCACTGACTGTGACTCTTCCCATCTTTTCTTTGCCCTCTTCTTATCTTTTACTACTTTCTCAATGTCTTCATCCCACCACCAACTCTCCTTTTCTTCCCATATGATACCAGATGTCTCTCCTAGCAGCTCCTTTCCATGCCTTCTTATTACTGCTGCATTTCGTGCCCACCATTCTTGAACATCTTCAATCCCTATATCAATATCCTCCAAAACCCTCCTCTTAAACTCTCTCTTCTTATCCCCTTCCTTCTGTAATTCGTACCATTTAATTTTCCTTATCCCTTTAGCTTTGGTTTTTCTTCCCTTTTCAACTTCAGGTCCATACATAGCAGCTGTGTTGGGGGGCTACAAGGTCGCCTGGAATAACTTTGCAGTTCTTGACCTCCACCAGATTTATCCTTTTATACAAGAAATAGTCTATCTGGGAGAATCTTCCCCACTCCTATATGTTATTAGGTGTTCCCTTTTCTTCTCAAAGAATGTGTTTACTATTGCCATGTCGAATGACACAGCAAAGTCCACTACACTCTCTCCTTCTGGGTTTCTCTCCCCAATTCCATGGCCCCCATGCACCCGCCCAATCGCCTCATTTTCACTTCCGACATGGCCATTCAAATCTGCCCCAACTATCACCCTCTCATGCTCTTCCAGTTCTTGCATTATTCCATCCATGTCTCTCCAGAAATTTCCCTTCTCTTCTTCTGTGCAACCAACTTGTGGTGCATATGCGCTTATAATATTCAGAATCTCTCCTCCATAACATATCTTCAATCTGATGATACGGTCATTCTTTCTATGCACTTCTATTACCGAGTTCTTTAGTTCACTAGACAGTACTATGCCAACTCCATTTCTACCTTGTTTATTTGCTCCACTATAATATAGCTTATATCCATCTCCCAAATCTTTAGCTTTATTTCCTTTCCATCGCGTTTCTTGCACACACACAACATCTACTTTCTTTTCTCTCATCAAGTCAGCCAATTCTCTACCTCTCCCAGTCATGGACCCAACATTTAGCTGACATACTCTGA
>NC_061087.1:99391967-99424467 GCF_015104395.2 Macrobrachium nipponense | reverse complement strand
CATTACTATTCATAAGGAGGAACAAGAAGCCCACCAAAGGGGCCACTGACTTGAAATTCAACCTTCCTAAGAATATGGTGCTCATTTGAAAAAGGTTACAGAAATTGGTAACAAGAAATACAGAAAGAGATAAATTATCACACTTTTCAGTTTGGCCTCTTTCCTATAGATATATATTTAAAAAAAAAAAAATTTTATTTATTATTTCAGGCTTAATGTCAGTCAGATCATAAAATATACAAATAATTTTTTTTTACTAAACTTCAACATAAAACTTCGATATATTCTTTTACAAATCTTTTGTTTTTTTATGATTATCACAGACTGATTAACACCTCTCACATAATTTAAAATAAAATTTATTAATAAGCTTCAACACAAAATTCTTATAGATACATTTTTACGTAAATATATATGTATATATATATAGTATATATATATATATATATATATATATATATATATATATATATATATATATATATATATCTTTATCATTTATTGATTAATATCGATCATATAATAAAATTAAAAAAATAAAATTTATTACTAAGCTTCGACCCAAAATTCTTATATATATATATATATATATATATATATATATATATATATATATATATATATATATATATATATACTACATACTAAAAATTAAATTTATTACAAATAATCAACACTAAAATTCTTATAGACTATTTTCACATATCGTTTATTTGTAAATTATCATTGACTTATTTAAAAAAAATACTAAGCTTCACCATAAAATTTTTTAAAAAAATACTAAGCTTCATCCTAAAATACATTCAGTACCCCCACCTTCAAGTTATAACTCGTACTCGAAGAGACTATTTTAATACCACTGAGTAATTCATAAATAAATTTCAGTGGTAATGAATAATGATTCCCGCCACAGCATCAAGTATCACAAATCATTTTTATGGCCTAAAATAATGTCATACGCGTTGTTAGTAACGTCATCGTGAAGAATATATTGCAATGTTTTTTCTCTTCTGAAATAGTGTCTTTTGCATAAGTAGTGGTAATGATACAGTTCTTTGAGCAAATTGCTAAGACTCACCTTACGTTACGTTTTAGGATTTCAGGATATTTATATTGATATGCGTATATATATGTATATATATATATATATATATATTATATATATATTAATTTTATACACATATATTATGCCATATATGATAAATATCTATAAATACATATATATATATACACATAATATATATATACCTATACATACATACAAATATACATACATTTCATCAACAGATGAGACAGGATGAAATGCAAATGAATATGGCTTGTATTGACATCAGCTCCCATTATTCGTCCAATAATGAAGATACATCGGAAACAACAATGGCTGTCGGTGAGATGCAAATCTCGCTCTTATTGAAATGCATCTTTAGGGATCAAATTCCTTCGCTCCGGAAAGTGTAAACAAAGCATTTGTTATGATGAATAATTATCTCAAAACGTTCTTTGTGTTTGTTTGAGTTTGTGTAATTTTCACGAGAATGCTCTGATATTATATTGTCTGTTGCTATCTATCTATCTGTTGCTATCTATCTATCTACCTGTTTATATATATATATATATATATATATATATATATATATATATACACACACACACATATATATATATAATATATATATATATATATATATATATATATATATATATATATATATATATATATATATATATATATATATAGTATATAATATATATATATGTATATACCCCTATATATGTGTGTGTATATTATATATATATATATATATATATTATATATAGATATATTATACATATATATATATATATAAACAGGTAGATAGATAGATAGCAACAGATAGATAGATAGCAATCAGGACTTCAGTGAGTTATCGACTCGGCCAAAAAGTGATATATAATATATATATATATATATATATATATATATATATATATATATATATATACACACTTGTTGGCCGAGTCGATAACTCACTGAAGTCCTGATTTCTCCTCAGTCCGCTGAGGGCTGGTTCGAACCAACAAGAGGATGAAATTATTATCAACTAAAAAAATCCCCTTCGGTTAACATATATGAAAATATATTAATTCCGAGGTAGAGCGAATTGGAAATTATATTGTAGCATAATCAGTTAACTTATTTACTGATGCTAATAACTTGTTCAGTAGAAAAAATGGAACCCCTTGATCAGCGGAAGTAAATAACGCTGGCCCTAGCCAGCAGCTGGCTGGGTAACCAACCACGGATGATGAAATTGTTTTAGTATATGAGATCCAATGACCAATAAAGAGAGCCATATTGAACCTTCTGGTTTAACAACCATACCTGAACTTTTCAGTTCAACTATTTGAACCTTCCAGTTGAACCAAATTGAACATTCTGGTTTATTAACCTCATTTAACCTTCCAGTTCAACCATATTGAAGCTTCTGGATTCTAACCATCCAGTTCCAGTTCAATTACATTGAACCTTCCAGTTTATAAACAATATTGAACCTTCCAGTTCAACTATATTGAACCTTTTGGTTTATCACCTTCCAATCCAACTATGTTGAACCATCCAGTTTATCAAACGCATTCAACCTTCCAGTTTAACCATATTGAACCTTCTGGCTTATCATCTTCCAGTTCAACTACATTGAACCTTCCAGTTTATCAAACGCATTGAATCTTCCAGTTCAACCATATTGAACCCTCAGGTTTATCACCTTCCAGTTCAACTATATTGAACCTTCCTGTTCAACCAAATTGAATCTTCCAGTTTAAAGTCGCGAAATGTGATGTCACACACTCACCAATTTCCCCTTTTTATTTATTCATTTGTTTATTTATTTTATCATCATTCTTGACAGTATTTTTGGAGAGGGGAAAATGACCAGAATTCGCGGATAAGAGACGAAATGGTAAAGAGAATTGCTGGCTCGTCCCGCAGGACGACGTCTCTAATATCTGGAGGAACCCTGGGGATTTACTTTCACTTTCTCTCTCTCTCTCTCCTCTCTCTCTCTCTCTCTCTCTCTCTCTCTTTCTCTCTCAAGAAGGTGAATTCGAAGATCGGACCTTTTTTATCGAGATTATTCATGCCTCTATGTTCATCGGTGAATAAGTAAAGGTGCTCACTCTCTCAGGGGAATAGACTTGAAGGCATGTATCTTTACGAAGAATAGTCGAGCTTATATGCTCTTCAGGGAATAGGTAACCTAAAGCTTCTCTCTCTCTCTCTCTCTCTCTCTCTCTCTCTCTCTCTCTCTCTCTCTCTCTCTCTGCAACTGTTTTAATGCCTCCGCAAACATACGACAAACTCATATTTGCATAAATATTTTCGTCAACATTAAATCATTTCTCTAACAAGGGCTGGTTTCACAAAACAACACAAAACTCATAGCTATATTCATCATTCATATTCATCATTCACATTCAGCGGTTGAATCTTTGATGAAGCCTCTGAGCATAAAACTGCCACAACCTTAGCTGCTTCGTGCGACGTCACACAGGGCTCATCAGCAGCACGTCTAATCCCCTAAACACACCGACATCCACCTGCTTTCTTGCGCACTCTGGTTCCACTTAGATATCGAGGATCTTGCTTTCCAATATCTCGACATCTCTCCAGCATTTTCTAGCTCTTCCTCTCCTCTCCACTTCACTTCCAACCTCTTCGAATTCTGTACTTTTTTTTTCCACAACCTATTGCCTGAACTTGTATGACTTAGAAACACGGCAATTGCGAGGACAACTAATAGAAACATTCAAAATACTGAAAGGCAAAACAAAAGTAGACAGCAACCTATTTACGTTAAACGAAAACCAGACAAGAAATAATGGATGGAAACTGGAACTGAAGAGATGCAACACATCCAATTGCGGGAACTTCTTCACATACAAGATATGTGACACAATAAACTGCCGCCAGAAGTCGTAAACAGCCAACATTGTGGAAGAGTTTAAAAGAAAGCTAGACAGATTCATTATGACAATGTGAATGAACAGTAAAACCTGCTCCTACAGATGAGTGAACACACGATGTCTCGTCGGATGGACCAATAAGTCTTTAAGACATCCTAATCCCTGTAACTTCTTGTAACCAAACCATCTAAAAAACAGAAAAAAGAAGAAAAACTGATTAAACGTAACATAATCGCTAACATTTCCACCACTCCAGGTTCCTCATTATTTCTCTACCTTTCAATTCTTTTGTGCCACCTATGTTACGCAAACAACCCATCTTAAAGGCTTAATCATTCTTTATTCCCATTCGACTGAACTGAAATGAATACAGAATTTAGGCCAAAGGCCAAGCACCTGGGACCTATGAGATCATTCAGCGCAGAAACGGAAATTGACAGTATAGAGTGTGAAAGGTGTAACAGAAGGAAAACCTCAAAGCAGTTGCAATGAATCAATAATTGTCAGAAGAGGGTGGAAAGTAAGATGGAAGAGAATATGAAAGGCGTTTCAGAAAAAGGAACGAAAGGGTTGCAGCTAGGGGCACAAAGTCACGCTGCAGGGTACCGAAAGGGCGCGCACGCACGCGTAGCAGCAGCGTTCTGTTACGCAATCTACGTTCAATTCCCTGGGATATCCCAGAGGATCCCAACTGGAAGCACGAAACGTAGGATCTGTCAGTACGGATGATTTATCCTTCATATCGCATCTGGGTCTTCGATAGCCGAATGGCCTCTGAGGCACCTCCTGAATCCTTGAGTAGGGGGGGGGGGGGGGGGGGGCGGGGGGGGGGGGGGGGGGAGGGGGGGGGGGGGGGGGGGGGGCATTGGGCCCCCTTTTTTTCCTTATCTGGCATCTCTCGAAGGCCTATGATTGATTGATTGATTGACTAAGCAGTTCCCGCTAACGTAGCACGACTGACTGTCGACGAATTATTGCGGAAGATGGGCTATGCGAGTTTGCGGGAAATTCTGAGTTATTTTGGGAAATTGTGAGAGTCGTTTTGGGAAGTTTTTGGTAATTTTGTATTTTGGAAATTGTGAGAATTTTTTTGGGATTTTTGGGAAATGAGTTTTTTATTTTGGGAGGGAAAATGTGAAATTTTTTGGGGAAATGGAAAGGGGTTGTGAGTTATTTTGGGAAACTGTGAATTATTTTTGGAAATTATGAGTTATTTCTGGAAATTATGAGTTATATTTGGAAATTATGAGTTTTTTGGGGGAAACAGAGTTATTTTGGGAAATTGCGAATTATTTTGGAAAATTATGATTTTGGGAAATTGTGAGTCATGGGAAATTGTGAATTATTTTGGGAAATTGTGAATTATTTTGGAAAATTGTGAATTATTTTTGGAAACTGTGAGTTATTTTGGGAAACTGGGTTATTTTCGAAAATTGTGATTTTGGGAAATTGTCAGTTATGGGAAATTTTGAATTATTTTGGGAAACTGAATTATTTTGGGAAACTGAATTATTTTTGGGAAATTGTAAGTTATTTTGGGAAACTGAGTTATTTTGGGAAATTGTAAGTTATTTTGGGAAACTGAGTTATTTTGGGAAATTGTAAGTTATTTTGGGAAACTGAGTTATTTTGGGAAATTGTGAATTATTTTTGGAAATTGTGTTATTTTGGGAAATTGTAAATTTTTGGAAATTGTGAGTTATGGGAAATTGTGAATTATTCTGGGAAATTGTTTGTTATTTTGGGAAATTGTGAGTTATTTTGTGAAATTGTGAATTATTTTGGAAAACTTAGTTATTTTGGGAAATTATAAATTATTTTGAGAAATTGTGAATTATTTTTGGAAATTGTGAATTATTTTGGGAAGTGTGTTATTTAGGGAAATTGTGAGTTATTTTGGGAAATTGTGAATTATTTTGGGAAACCGAGTTACTTTGGGAAATTTTGAATTATTTTGGGAACCGAGTTATTTTGGGAAATTGTGAGTTATTTAGGGAAATTGTGAGCTATTTTGGGAAACTGTGGATTATTTTGGGAAATTGTGAGTTGTTTAGGGAAATTGAGAGTTTTTGGGGAAAATGTTAATTATTTTGGGAAACTGGGTTGTTTTGGGAAACTGAATTTAGGAAATTTTGAATTATTTTGGGAAATTTTTAGTTGTCTTGGGAAATTGTGAGCTATTTTGGGAAATTGTGAATTATTTTGGGAAATTGTGAGTTGTTTTGGGAAACTTTGAGCTGTTTTGGGGAAATTTCGAGCTGTTTTGGGAAATTGTGACATTTTTTGGGTAATTGTGAGATATTTTGGGAAAATGTTAATTATATTGGGAAACTGTGTTATTTAGGGAAATTGTGAGTTATTTTGGGAAACTGAATTATTTTGGGAAATTGCGAGTTATTTTTTGGAGTTGGGGTCTGGAAATGTTCCTTTCGGTAAATCTGAATATTCGTTTCTATATTTTGTATCTTTGGCAGGACTTTAATATTAAACTGATTGCGCTCTTCATTTGACGTGACAAAAGCTAAGATACTTGCTGACAAAAGTTAATGATGAAAACTGTCAAAATGATTGTACAAAGTATATAAAAGATTAGTTTATTTCGGTGTTGGCTTTTTGGTAATACCTGTATTACAAAAAAATTCTGTTTTTGTTGAAGATTTGAGGATTTTTCTATTAAAAATTTTTTTTACATTTTTTGACAATATCAAGTAAGTCCATGAAATTTCAGTCAACTTTGATGTTGCTGTTTGTAAAAAGTCGTAAAAAAAAGACCAAAATAATTCCTTTTTCTTTTTATCAGTAACTTCTGATTCAGTCGATGAAGGAAACGTTTTTAGCTGAACAAGCGCAGTTCCAGCCAGGCGAGCTTCCAGAGCCCACCTGGAAGGGCAATCTGTTCCGATCAGCTGGAAAGAAAGGGGTAGGGGGAGGGGGGGGGGGGGGAGAGAATTCCTAAAGTACTCGACGTTTTATAACCAAACACCTTCCCTGAATTTTGAAGACTCCGAAACTGAGTCTTCAAACACCTTTGATTCGAATTCCCGTTGATTTTGGGAACTAGAAAGTTGTCGGGGGGGGGGGGGGGGTGGGAGAGACGGGGTGGAGGGGGGGAAAAACGGTCAGAGGGCGTGTCTGAGCGATTTTGTACGCGAAGAGAATCCTGGAGAGTTTTCTAAGCTCAAAAAATTGCTGTTCAATTTTGAGAAGCTCTGAGCGAATGAACTTGAATCCAAGATTTGAAAAAATATAATAATAATAATAATAATAATAATAATAATAATAATAATAATAATAATAATAATAATAATAAATAATATACTTTTTACATGTATTTATAGCAGGCAAGGGCGTGTTAAATCGGTGGGTAGGTCGTAATCATAATAATAAAAATAAATTTGGTACAAATGTCGTCAACTTTGACGCTTGAGAATATTTATGTCTTAAATTAACTCATGTGCCAAAAAATTAATAGAAAAAATATAAATATGTTTATATATATATATATATATATATATTATATATATATATATATATATGTGTGTGTGTGTGTGTGTGTGTGTGTGTGTGTGTGTGTGTGTGTGTGTGTGTGCTATACACACACACACACACACACATATATATATATATATATATATATATATATATATATATATATATATATATATATAATATATTAATTAATATCAATGCTACAAATATTCGTTATCTTAAATCGACCAGAGATATATACATTATATATATATATATATATATATATATATATATATATATATATATATATATATATATATCGAGTCGATTTAAGATAATACAGATTAATTCTCTCTCGATCGACAAATCTAATTTCGCAATGATATTTATCACCGTTTACAGCAGAGGCTTTGTAGTTACTTCTAAATTAAGGATATTTTTAGTCCATTATATCATAAGAATACCCACACCAAACACAAATATATAATAAATTTTACAGTTCATTTAGCGTTAGAAAATTCTGTATATAAATTTTTTTTTTATGTTTTCAAGTTATTTATACATAAATTTATCCATTTATTTATGAATATACTCATATATTTCTTACTGCATTCCAATATCGTTTTCTTCATAGCTCATGAACAGAGACATTTTGTATACATGTGAATGCTATTCATATCACACCAGCAACATTGGCTACACAGAATAAGCTATGGATTAAAATACGTTAGTTCATGGATAACGAGATATTACGCCATATATATGCATGTACTCATATTACATTATGTTAACGCTCGGTCAAGTGGAAGAGATTTTACGCTGAATAAATGTTATTGTTGAAATTCAAAGCATGTTTTGTATGTAGATAAATTTTAAGCTATTTTATGCAACTGATCGACGAGTCTCTCTCTCTCTCGTCGTGCAAAACCAGTCGAACCAGCTTAGCTTACGATCATGTCCGGAAAGCTCTCTCTCTCTCTCTCTCTCTCTCTCTCTCTCTCTCTCTCTCTCTCTCTCTCTCTCTCTCTCTCCCGATGGAACGTTTAATAAAAATGTAAAGTTCAATAATGGTACCATAAATATTCGTAAATAAGGCCTTCCCCCTACCTATAACCCAAGACAAAAAAGTAGTAGTACTAAGCATAATTCATTCATGTAAATAAAATATAACAGATAAATCTCATCGTTTATAAGAGAAAATGTCTGACGAAATTGCCAATATCATTTTTGGATCCGTAAAGACACCTGATGCCACCACCACCACCTACTACTATACTAGTACTATACTACTATTACAACTACCACTAGTACTAAACTACTCTTACTACCACTAGTACTATACTACTCTTACTACCACTAGTACTATAATATCATTATTATCACTACTACTACTTTAAGTCAACTGGAACTTATGTGTAATCATCAGAGAATGTTTGTTTAGTAAATAAAGCCTTCAATAACAATTATCAAATGCCCAACGTAACTTTTTTAAGACGAAATATAATCAAACCTAGATGTAATGGTGTCGTGCCTAATGTTATAATCACTCCAATTTCAGTGTTTTCGGCCGTCATGTCGAAAAGAACTTTTTGGAATTCACTTCTAGATACAGTACTTCAACAAAGTGCACAACCTTTTACCTTCTTCTGCAGTGCAAAGAAATCAGTGCCCGGGGTATTTTGAAAGATCTTTTATATATTTAATAAAATTGGAATGTGTTCAAACTGTGTTCACTTCTCCTTTAAGGCAACTGTCTTTCTATCCTGAAAATTCCATTAAAAATGATTTTAAAAAACCACAGAGATATTGCCTATTAAACCGAAAATATAGTTGGGGATACTGCATTTGATGGGGACGCAGGTAGTAGCGTATACATACATACCGAACTAACCTTCCCTAACACGCCTATAACCTAATTTCCTTAACCTATCATAGCCTATCCTAGCCTTTGATTTTTCCATTGAACCCTTATCATATACGTTGTCTTGAATTGTATTCAGCATACACAAACGGATTTCAAATTGAACCATATTGAATGGTACTCGAGAAATATGAGTGAACGATAGGTATACCGCGCATGGTAGTACTAATACCAGGAAAAGCATTTGAGTGAAACTTGTTTATTTGCAGACGGCAAAGTTTAATTATGATGTCCACGACGATGAAGAGTCTAACAAAACAAATGAATGTTTGAAGAAACTCAAAAGGCATCCATCTAGTGACGGTGTAAAGGTGGTTAGGAAGAGGTCAATTATGCAGTATACCTAGTACCAATTGGGGTCCCCCCTTTTCTAGACCCAACGTGAAGCTTTCAGTGTTAAAAACTATGGCAGATTCCAACATCCAAATTGAGGCAACTGTGTCAGAAAATTGAGCAAATACAAAATATAAAAATAAATTGCATCTTTCGTTCACTGACTATAGCTCGTTCCATTACAGTAACTTACCTTACTTATTCACTGACGGTTAAAATGTGTTTGAACTCGTATATAGGTCTCTAAACAGGAGAAAACAACAAAGTCCGCTAAAAGTTATTAGCAGACGCCCACTCAATATCACAAAATAAACGATCCTCTTCAAGGTAAATAACTTATTCTTCTTCTTCTTCTTCTTCGACGAAGAGATTAACGGGAGCCTTAGGCCTATGTCGTCGAGAAGCCTTTTTTCCTGACGGGGGACGAAGGGACCAACTTCTTCACTAATTCCTGAAGGTTTCCGATCTCCTGACGGTGCTGGGCTTGTGCTATTTCCAGCCTGGTTTGGGACGACCGAAGGTGTTCCTCCAGGAGGCTAATCTTCTCGGGAAGGTCCAGGAGTTTCTCGAACGGCTTCTCAAAGGGCGCCGTGATAGTCACTTCCGGTTTCTCCTTGCGTTCTGCCAGAGCCTGTCATAGAAAACGGGATTTGTTTCGATATAAATGGACATCTTCGGTGCGGAAATGGTTATTGTTTATAAATTTCAGTGAAATATCTTTTCATTTGAAAGTAAATTAATAACAAGGCCTTCAGCTGCGAGGCTTACTAGCTTACAGACGGCCCAAGAGCAAGAGCCCGTGCTGACATAAGGCCAGCCCAGACTAGAACGACATTAATTCCTGGCTATCCCAAAATTACGTGCTTGGAAATTAGCTAGCTAGTGAACCTGTTCTTAATCCAAATAATCTTCTTCAGTGTAATTGATCTAATTTCCTCTCCTGTAATTTCATTTCCTTTCCCGTAATTTACCAAATGTCTTTTCCTGTAATCTAATTAATCTTCTATCCCGTAATTTAACTAATTTCGTTTTCGGTGATTTATCTAATTTCCTTTCCCGTAATTTAAATAATTTCCTTTCCTGTAATTTAACTAATTTTCTTTTCTGTAATCTAATTAATCTTCTATCCGTAATATAACTAATCTCCTTTTCTGTAATTTAACTAATTTCCTTTTCTGTAATTTAACTAATTTTCTTTTCTGAAATTTATTAAATTTCCTTTCCTATAATTTAACTAATTTCCCTTTCTGTTATTTAACTAATTTCCTTTCCTATAATTTAACTAATTTCCCTTTCTGTTATTTAACTAATTTCCTTCTGTTATTTAACTAATTTCTTTTTCTGCAATTTAATTAATCTCCTTATCTGTACAATAGTCTAAACTAGGTGTTCCCTACCTTTTTGTTCTTCTGTACCCCTTGGGCAGTTCTATAGATTCCTGTGTACTCCTAGAAATTGGGGATTGAAAAGAGAAACAATGAAATTGGTATTGTGATATTATCGCACCTTTACTATAGTAGAATCACATCAACCGTGCATCTGGTGTCTAGGCCAGTCCCTTACGACGCTCCCTATTGGCTGTTAATAAGCCAATCACAGGGATGGAAACTCTCAGTCTCTCTCGAGAGTTCACATAGGCTGGATGTATGTTCCACTTCTCCTGAGGGATATATACGTATTTCAAAAGAAACTCAGGAGAGGTGGAACATACATCCTGCCTATGTGAACTCTCTCGAGGGAGAGACTGAGAGTTTCCAGCCCTGTGATTGGCTTATCAACAGCCAATCAGGAGCGTTGTAAGGGACTGGCCTAGACATCAGATGCATGGTTGATGCAAATCTACTATATAGCTGTGATGGTCAGTAGGACTAAGTGACTTGATCAAGCCAGTCACAGGAAACTCATTGGTAGTGAACTTTTTGAAATACTTAGCTCAACAAAATGAGGAAATAATAAAAAAGTAAATAAATAAAAGACACGACATTGTGCAACTCAATGCAGATGACATCATGTATTGCACAGTACTGGCTATTCTCTCATATCCAGTGTACCCCTTGAAGACATCAAATGTACCACTGGGGTTACATGTATGCCAGGCTGGGTATCCCTGGTCTAAACCAAGTCAAATGTGCGAATTCTGTAATGTACACATACCTGATGAGCGAACACTCGCTCCACATTGCTCAGCGTGTTTGATATGTTCTCCTCTCTGTTGAAACGGTGAAAAACAATAAATAAATAAATAAATCATTACGATTAGAAACTTGAGAAAAATGAGTTATGGCCACTTTAATAATATCTTGAATAATTAGTTTCTTGATTATTTCTTGATTCGTAAGTTGAATAATTTGTCAGGATACTCAACATTCAACTAGAATGTGTGGGTGTGAATGAGTAAAATGAATTGTTAATTTGCAATTTAGATGAAAATATAGGCCTGTATCCAGAGTTTTTATATCGTGAGGGGGGGGGGGGTTCTTTTTTCCCAAAAAATGGCCCTTTTCTTCTATAAATGTCATTGCATATATAGGTATATATCATATTCCTATTATCACTCTTGTATTTCCTACTGTTAAAGAATGATGTTAATGTTTAATAACAAAATTTATAAAAAAAAAGACAAAAGATTGTTATTTATTACTTTATAAGTACAGTTCAATGAAAAGGATAGTCACAGAAAATATGTACTTCCAGAAATGACCCCCCGACCGCGTCCACCCCCGCCCCAAACCCCAACCCCTCGGTACAGGCCTGAAATCGATTTTTATAGTTAACTTATGACTATAATTCTGTTACTGCATTATCACGAATAAGTAATTTTATTCAGACTTTCAGAATTATTCGCCCATCCGTTAACCAGATGCATTGGCTGTGACTTGATCGTTCAATATTTGCATTTAGAATTATCTGAGCTTCGTAAAATAACATAAGATATATTTAAAGATAAATTAGTAATTCTGAGGTTGTAAAAGAATAAGTTTGTTCTTCACGAAGCTCAGACTATACAGTGGGTCCGGAGAAAATATTTCTTTTACGGGGCTCAAATCATTTTAAATGCAAATACCGAAGGAGTAAAAGAACACCCGTGTATTTAGTACAAAGAAATTATAATAAAATAATAATAAACGGCTTCGAATGCGTTGGCTAACACGATTACACTCAATTCAATCCGCGTTCGAAAACGTAAATACAGCAGAGTTCAGAACTTGTAAAAGAATTCTGAATGAGTTCGAATACGTAAGCAAGATCAAAAACAGAAGGCAGAATTAGAAAAAAAACTCTATATGCAATCTGCGTTCGAAAATGAAAATGCATACTAGAAATACAGAAAATAAAGATAAAAAACCGAACGCAGAATTAAACAAACCTCTATAAACAATCTACGTTCGAAAACGCAACACAGTCAAATCCACAATTCGTAAAGTGATTCTGAATCCGTTCGAATACTATATATATATATAGTATATATATATATATATATATATATATATATATATATATATATATATATATATATAAAACAGAACTCAGATTAATAAAAAAAACTATATATCGGCGTTCGAAAACACAAACAGCAAAATCCAGAACTCGTAAAAGAATTTTGAATGCGTTCGAATACGCAAGAAAAAAAAGAGAAAGCCAGATTAAAAAAAATTCTAGACGATCAGCGTTCGAAAACGCAAATACAGAACTCCTGAAAGAACTCTGAATGCGTTCGAACACGTAAGAAAGATAAAAAACACAAAGAAACTAAATATAAAAAACACAGAATTTATAAACCTCAATATACAATCAGCGTTCGAAAACATAAACACAGCAAAATTCATAACTCGTAAAAGAATTTTGAATACGTTCGAATTAGCAAGAAAGATAAAAAAAAATATAAAATAAATAAAAAAAATCAACGCCACACAAAAAAAAAAAAATCTAGACGATCAGGATTCGAAAACGCAACTACAGAACTTCTAACAGAATTCCTAATGCGTTCGAACACGTAAGAAAGATAACAAACAAAGAAAATAAAAAAATTAAAAACTCGATATATATACAATCAGCGTTCGAAAAAAATCACAGCAAAATTCAGAACACGTGAAAGAATTTTAAATGCGTTCGAAAACCTTAAAAAAAATAGAACGCCAGATAAGAAAAAAAAAAAAAAACTCTAAGACGATCAGCGTTCGAAAACGCAACTACAGAACTGTGAGTGCGTTCGAACACGTAAGCAAGATCGAGAACAGAGTAAACAATAAGAACAAAACCATACTAAATTTAGCGTCTTACAAACGAGTTAGCCGTTCGAAGACCTCGACGATTTCGGGCAAGGGCTGAGGCCGGGGGGGTTCCACCTGGGCGTTGTTTTGGACGAAAATCCTCAGGGAGGCCCGGCTCCTCTCCTCGTCCCGTTCCTCGTCTGTTGGAGGAGTTGGAGAGCAAGGATTGAAGCCTACGACTTGTTTCTTTATTAGCGTAATACCTCTACTTACATTTCCTTGTCTGCGGACAAGTTTATTTTCACTTATTTTATTGTTATATTTTAGCAATTCTATACTATATCTCGTACCTGCTGAGGATTTATAAAAAATGGAATCGCCTGCTTTACGTCGCTGCTAATTTATGTATGTAGCTGAATCTATCAATTTGTTTTCATTTTTCAATGCCATTTCTATCAGTGTTATACTAAGCTTTTTAACCCTTGATAATATTACAGAAAGGATATTGAATTCTTTAAGTAATTTCCCTACTAATGTAGTACATCTGTACCTACATTCTCTTGTTGTGTGACGTGTTAATTTTTACTACATTCTACTTTAAGCAATATTGTAATACACTATGTTTCTTATATACTGGCTTATCATTTTTACCGCGGGAGTAGTGACGCCAGGGAATCACATCTAATCAATCAATATGTTTCACAAATGACCATTCTATTCTGCTATGAAGAAAAATGAGCTTATATCGTTAACTTTTTTAACAAGGAAACTAAGAACTTGGTCTGTGGAACTCTGTGGAACTGTGTTAAATCAAAAATAATTTTTTAGTGCAGATACGATCACTAAGTCTTCATTTAAGGTTTCTTCAGTGTACTTGTTCAAATCTACTTTAATTTGAGGTGTGTTTGACGATTTGGGAGTTTCCAGAATATTCAGGGAATTCTACTTTTCGCTCATCTTAACAGTATTTCGCCCAAATACTTGTTCAGTTCTCGTCAGTTTCATATAAAGAAAAGCTTGTTCCTTTGTAAGTTATTTTTCACGAAATTATTCAAAAGGCCTTTGGCCCCTACTAACCTTCGTTGTACGCAAAAGGTTACCAAAAGAAAGCTGCGCTTTCAACTTTCTACGCTGGCTAAAATTAACACAAGAAAACTACCCTAAGTAACCTTCTCTTATTTTTTTTCCAAATTTCACAAGGCATACATAAAACGAGCCTTTGCAACATTCTCTTTCTCTGAAAATTTGTAAACAAGTCGTAACTTAATAACTTTGTTCTCAAGACGTCCTCTAAAATATCAGACCTCAATCATTATATTCTTTGAACTACATTAAAAACATAATTATGAGCATAATTAGTTAAGAAAATTAATTAAAATAAAGTCTTTACAGCATATCAGTTTAACGATGTAGAACTTCTGTTATTGGAAAGGAATATTAGATTTAGGCTCAAGGACAAGCATTGGGCCTTACGAGGTCATTCAGCGTTGGAAGGAAAATTGAGAATAAAAAAGGTTTGAAAGGTGTAACCTCAGAGCAGTTGCACCATGAATCAGCTGTTCAGGGAGGGTGCAAAGGAAGATGGAAGAAAGAGAATATGAATGGAAGTAGTACATGTTAAAGGAATGAAAGGGGTCGTAGCTAGGGGTCGAAGGGACGCTTCAAAGAACATTAATAAATAATGCCTACAGTGCACCGGGTAAGGGAATACCTCTTTTACCTTCATCTTCACAACTAGGGTTAACGGAAGCATCCTGCCACGGCGTAAACTTCTTCTTCAAAATCCTGACGTAGGAAAAGAGGCCCCAGGGGGGTGGAATCCCCGGTCGCGTCTCGTACTCGCGGATGAGACGGTACATCTCAAACTTCCAGTGCTCGCTGCTCTTTTCCTGGACGTACTGGAAGACGTTACTGGAAAAGGAGGAAAATTATGCGTGTGAGTTTGTTACAGACTTCGTCTGTATTGCATGATCATTTCTATTTAGTTACAAAATTAGTTGGTAGATTTCGTGGAATTCAGTTTAATTAAGGTAATGAGTTTTTATGTGTCAAATAAATCTTGGGTTATACAGATATATAAACAAACACACACACATTTACACACACACACAAACACACACACACACACACACACCATTATTCAATTGAAAGGCAAGGGGTCTGCCAACTGAAACAAAACAAATCATAAAAGAAGTGTGGATTGGGGGGCGGCGCCCCTTGTCTTTCTATTGAAAGACTTGGGCTTGAGCTTGATACGAGTCAGAATTTATTTCTAGCCCCACACGTGACTGTGCGTTGATTACTTCCATCGTGTGTGTAAGTGTGAGTGAGAGTGTATGTGTGAGTGTAAATAACCTCCAAGCATACAGAGCAACGACACAGGACGGAGGTAGACGGAAGAGACTCATTCAAAACGGCGACCCGGACTAAGGATAAAGCTGGCAAGAAGAAGAAGAGAAGATACAGAACAGCATCTAATCCGACTCACGTGAAAATAGCGATGATGAGGTTCAGCAGCAGGACGTTCCCGGCGACCAGGTAAACGGCCAACATGAGTTTGGTGGCTATCCGCTCGGCCTGGGTTGACCTCACGCACCTGCAATTCGGGACGGTGGCGTCGTCCGGGTCGCAGGTCTCACAAGAAGTGGCCCATGACCAGTCCCAGTTGAACTTCTGGCAGACGTTGTACGAGTGACCTGGAAAGTATTATTTATTATTATTATTATTATTATTATTATTATTATTATTATTATTATTATTATTGTTGTTGTTGTTGTTGTTGTTGTACTTAGGAAGCAGACCCTCTCTCAAGCTTACTTTATTAAAAGTGATGGCTACTTCATTAAAAGTGATGGCTACTTCACCATCGTTACGCTTATAGAGATTCCTCTTTGTTTTTCGAATCTCTAAAAGCGTAACGCAGCTGAAGTAGCCATTACATTTAATTAAGTATTTTTTTTTTTTTTGCTCTATCACAGTCCTCCAATTCGACTGGGTATTATTTATAGTGTGGGGTTCCGAGTTGCATCCTGCCTCCTTAGGAGTCCATCACTATGTGAGCCGTTTCTAGGATCACACTCTTCTGCATGAGTCCTGGAGCTACTTCAGCCTCTAGTTTTTCTAGATTCCTTTTCAGGGATCTTGGGATCGTGCCTAGTGTTCCTATGATTATGGGTACAATTTCCACTGGCATATCCCATATCCTTCTTATTTCTATTTTCAGGTCTTGATCCTTATTGCGACATCAATGAGTGATACTTTCTCCTTGATTTTGTCAATCAACGTCACGTCTGGTCTATTTGCACGTATCACCCTATCTGTTCTGATACCATAGTCCCAGAGGATCTTTGCCTGGTCGTTTTCTATCACTCCTTCAGGTTGGTGCTCGTACCACTTATTACTGCACAGTAGCTGATGTTTCTTGCACAGGCTCCAATGGAGGGATTATTATTATTATTATTATTTATTATTATTATTATTATTATTATTATTATTATTATTATTATTATTATTATTATTAATTTCGCGGATATTTGAGCTCGAAAAATCGTAATTTAAATCATCATAAGGGTCAATATAATAATAATAATAATAATAATAATAATAATAATAATAATAATAATAATAATAATAATAATAATAATAATATATCTGAAAACTCTCTTTCAAACAAATTCATTAAACAATCATAAATTTACAACATCATAGGGCTCAATAATAATAATAATAATAATAATAATAATAATAATAATAATAATAATAATAATGATAATAATAATATCTCTGAAAACCCTCTTTCAAACAAACTTCATTAAAAGGCAATAGCCAGTGGCTGCCGTTAAGTTTATATCCCAGTTTTCTCAATCTCTCGAAAGTTTCTCTGTAGCAGCAGGAGATATTTTGCATAACATCGGTTTAGAGTTCATTTACTCCTAGACATTTCGGCATTGGAGTAATAACGAGACGTCAAGGAATAAAGGAACTTTGGACAGATGTTATATATAATTTAGCTGCTTCTACAAGGAACGCATTCGAGAGATTGAAAAAAGTGCAATACACACTCGACGATATCCAGATGGTCATTCTGTTTAATAATAATAATAATAATAATAATAATAATAATAATAATAATAATAATAATAATAATAATAATAATAATAATAATAATAGTGGTAGTAGTAGTAGTAGTAGTCTTAAAATGGGGAAACAAGTCCACAGATATGTATATGTACGCATATTTAATGATAAATCTGTGCAGATTTATCTTTAAATATATGTACATATACATAACTGGATTGTTTCTCCAGTAATAATAATAATAATAATAATAATAATAATAATAATAATAATAATAATAATAATAGATTTTCCAGGGCGACTCACTGTCCCCACTACTCTTCGTAGTAGCCATGATTCCCATGACAAAAGTACTACAGAAGATGGATGCCGGGTACCAACTCAAGAAAAGAGGCAACAGAATCAACCATCTGATGTTCATGGACGACATCAAGCTGTATGGTAAGAGCATCAAGGAAATAGATACCCTAATCCAGACTGTAAGGATTGTATCTGGGGACATCAGGATGGAGTTTGGAATAGAAAAATGCGCCTTAGTCAACATACAAAAAGGCAAAGTAACGAGAACTGAAGGGATAAAGCTACCAGATGGGAGCAACATCAAACACATAGATGAGACAGGATACAAATACCTGGGAATAATGGAAGGAGGGGATATAAAACACCAAGAGATGAAGGACACGATCAGGAAAGAATATATGCAGAGACTCAAGGCGATACTCAAGTCAAAACTCAACGCGGAATATGATAAAGCCATAAACACATGGGCAGTGCAGTAATCAGATACAGCGCAGGAATAGTCGAATGGACGAAGGCAGAACTCCGCAGCGTAGATCAGAAAACCAGGAAACATATGACAATACACAAAGCACTACACCCAAGAGCAAATACGGACAGACTATACATAACACGAAAGGAAGAAGGGAGAGGACTACTAAGTATAGAGGACTGCGTCAACATCGAGAACAGAGCACTGGGGCAATATCTGAAAACCAGTGAAGACGAGTGGCTAAAGAGTGCATGGGAAGAAGGACTAATAAAAGTAGATGAAGACCCAGAAATATACAGAGACAGGAGAATGACCGACAGAACAGAGGACTGGCACAACAAACCAATGCACGGACAATACATGAGACAGACTAAAGAACTAGCCAGCAATGACACATGGCAATGGCTACAGAGGGGAGAGCTAAAGAAGGAAACTGAAGGAATGATAACAGCGGCACAAGATCAGGCCCTAAGAACCAGATATATTCAAAGAACGATAGACGGAAATAACATCTCTCCCATATGTAAGAAGTGCAATACGAAAAATGAAACCATAAACCACATAGCAAGCGAATGCCCGGCACTTGCACAGAACCAGTACAAAAAGAGGCATGATTCAGTGGCAAAAGCCCTCCACTGGAGCCTGTGCAAGAAACATCAGCTACCTTGCAGTAATAAGTGGTACGAGCACCAACCTGAGGGAGTGATAGAAAAAGATCACACAAAGATCCTCTGGGACTATGGTATCAGAACAGATAGGGCGATACGTGCAAATAGACCAGACGTGACGTTGATTGACAAAGTCAAGAAGAAAGTATCACTCATTGATGTCGCACCATGGGACACCAGAGTTGAAGAGAAAGAGAGGGAAAAAATTAATAAGTATCAAGATCTGAAAGTAGAAATAAAAAGGATATGGGATATGCCAGTGGAAATCGTACCCATAATCATAGGAGCACTAGGCACGATCCCAAGATCCCTGAAAAGGAATCTAGAAAAACTAGAGGCTGAAGTAGCTCCAGGACTCATGCAGAAGAGTGTGATCCTAGAAACGGCACATATAGTAAGAAAAGTGATGGACTCCTAAGGAGGCAGGATGCAACCCGGAACCCCACACTATAAATACCACCCCGTCGAATTGGAGGACTGTGATAGAGCAAAAAAAAAAAAAAAATAAAAAATAATAATAATAATAATAATAATAATAATAATAATAATAATAATAATAATAATAATAATAATGTGATAGAAAACGATCAGGCAAAGATCCTCTGGGACTATGGTATCTGAGCAGATAGGGTGATACGTGCCAATCGACCAGACGTGACGTTGATTGACAAAATAAAGAAAGTATCACTCATCGATGTCGCAATACCATGGGACACCAGAAGAGAGATGAGAAAAAAAGGGAAAAAATTGGATAAGTACCAAGACCTGAAAATAGAAATAAGAAGGATATGGGATATGCCGGTGGAAATTGTATCCATAATCATAGGAACAGTAGACACGATCCCAAGATCCCTGAAAGGGAACCTGGGAAAACTAGACGCTGAAGTAGCTCCAGGACTCATGCAGAAGAGTAGGCTACTAGAAACAGAGAACTCAGTAAGACAAGTGATGGACTCCTAAGCTTGGGAGGCAGGATGCAACCCAGAACCTCACACTATAAAAACTACCCGGTCGAATAATAATAATAATAATAATAATAATAATAATAATAATAATAATAATAATAATAATAATAATAATAATAATAATGCAACCCGGAACCCCAACCTATAAATACCACTTTGTCGAATTGGAGGACTGTGATAAACACCCCCCCCCCCCCACACACACACACAAAATAATAATAATAATAATAAACACCTACTCTGCAACTCGTCCAGCATAAGTTCGCCGAATATCACCCAGTAAGGATTGAAGATGATGTCCTCCAGGAACTCTGTGACACTGTCAAAGTTCTCGAAGGACTTCCGGGTGTTGCAAGGATGGTACATCAGCGCCTTCGACGTGATTCCGTATCCTATGAGCAGGACCAGCAAGAAGGCTAGGAATTCCAGGAGCTTTGGTATCTGGAAATGAAAGAAGAAGAACGTCTCGGTATGTTGACGAAAATGGTGGGTTTGTGAAAGTAGATACAGTATCACAGAGTTTTTAAGTCTTGAGATGAAAAAGTAAACAAATATTAAAGTCACAGAAATTACTGAAAACTATCAAGAGTTTTATGTATATTTCTTATACAAACTACAAACACTTTTTTCAAAATTTCAGGTAGATATATTTTTTTTATAATGGCTAAATTTGAGAAGCAAACTATTTCTGAAACAGCCATTACTTTAGCACACAATCTTCACTGAACTAATGAAAACATTGAGAAATATATCATACCTGATTTTGAGCACATGAAATGATACCAGATCCTGTGGTGAAATCTAACTGGAAAAGTATTTAAAAAAACACACGCACATAATCTTCACGGAACTAAAAAAAATATAAAAAACATTAAGAAATATATTATCTGATTCTGAGCGCATAAAATGATAGCAGATCCTGTGGTAAAAACCCATTGGAAAAGTATTAAAAGAAACACACAATCTTCACCGAACTAAAAAAAAAAAAACATTAAGAAATATATTATCTGATTCTGAGCACAACAAATGGTAGCAAATCCTGTGGTAAAAACTGATTGGAAAAGTATAAAAAAAAAAATCTTTCCCGGACTGATAAGAATACAGAAAAATAAATAAATGATTTAATTTTGACATCATACCATGAAGATGAAGATGAGAATGAGGGGTCCGAGTCTGCTGCTGATGTAGTAGACCCTGAAGAGGCGGAAACTGAAGAGCATCGAGCAGCAGGAATACAGGATTTTCCCGATATAAAAGGTTTCCTGACGGAGGACAACCAGATGAATAAAGATATTTAAATCGTATAAATGCACAGTATACAATTGTGCGAGTGATTTAGCTTAATATATAATGTAATACATATGATTTCTATTTGGTGTGAATTTACTCTGATATATAATGACAATTTCAGCCTGTTTGTCTGGTTTTTAACTCATTATGATTGACATAATGGCAAGTGCATGAAAATATCACTGAAGCACAATTATAAATATTTTAAACATATCTCTTGCATATATATATAATATATATATATATATATATATATATATATATATATATATATTATATATATATATATACAATGAAGGTAGGGGAAGCACACCAACAGGTCAAGGAACTCATATTTATTAAGTTGCAACGTTTCGAAGCCAACCAGCAGGCCTCATTTTCAAGCTAAAAAGTAACAATATCTAATTAGTACAATAAAATTAAGCTACAATATTAAAATACACAATGTAAAGTACAATAAAACAATCACAGTTAAAAAAACAAATAAGGACCAACCGTTGAGTGTGAAGACAGAGGAAGGTAACAAAAAACGTAAACAGTTCACGAGAGGTAAAGAGGTGTAGACGTGGCATGGGTGTTCAGTGAGGGGACCAGTTTTTTAATAAACAAAGATTCTTTAATTGTTAAAACCTTGTGATTGGAAGCTCTGCCCAAAACCTGAAAGTCCTTGTACTGGATCGAATACCTACATTTATCGGTATGATCCCTTATGTTGGAAAATTCGGGATTGGAAAGCTTAGTGCCAGTTCTATAGCTGACAGCTCTATGACTGTCGATTCGGACCTTAAGTAACCTATGTGTCGATCCAATATAGGTTCCTCGATTACATCGAGGACAAGTAAACTTGTAAATGACACATGAGCAATGGATCCAAACGGTCCTTGAAGCTGAAAAGGCTACCGATATTCAGGGGGTTTGTAGGTATAATTTTGATTTTCATGACAGGGAGATGACCAGACATTAAAGCGTGGAGTTCCTTATAAAAAGTTGTATTGTGAATAAAAGGAAGGCTGGCATAGAACGGTAATTTAGGAACGTGAGGAGTAGGATGACGTGGAACAAAAATATTATTTAAAAATTTGGAGATATGCTTAAAGAACAACTGGGTGGGAAAGCAGTTGCTGTAAAAATATTTTTGCAAGAACGTGACTTCATTATGAAAAGATTGCCAACCAGGAGACCAAGCAAAGGCTCGGTGAAGCATGGTTAATAAGGCATTTATCTTAAAATCAAGAGATTTTAAGATAATTGTAGGTATTCTATCCAGTACAAGGACTTTCAGGTTTTGGGCAGAGCTTCCAATCACAAGGTTTTAACAATTAAAGAATCTTTGTTTATTAAAAAACTGGTCCCCTCACTGAACACCCATGCCATGTCTACACCTCTTTACCTCTCGTGAACTGTTTACGTTTTTTGTTACCTTCCTCTGTCTTCACACTCAACGGTTGGTCCTTATTTGTTTTTTTAACTGTGATTGTTTTATTGTACTTTACATTGTGTATTTTAATATTGTAGCTTAATTTTATTGTACTAATTAGATATTGTTACTTTTTAGCTTGAAAATGAGGCCTGCTGGTTGGCTTCGAAACGTTGCAACTTAATAAATATGAGTTCCTTGACCTGTTGTTGTGCTTCCCCTACCTTCATTGTATAGTTGGGTTTAGAGAAACCTCCGCCTGTTTAATATATATATATATATATATATATATATATATATATATAATTATATATATTATATATATATATATATGTATATAGATACTAATATTATATATGAATAATACTATATATTACTATATTATCATAATATACATCGAGCTACAATGTCCTTTAATATCTAATTCACTCTACCTTGGAATTGATATATTTTCAGATATGCTTAACGAAGGGGAATTTTATTAGGCGATAAGAGAACTGTCGGCGCCCGGGCGCGAACCCAGGACACCATACAAATCCAGGACGTCAGTGAAGCTATTTACCCACTTCACTGACGTCCTGGATTTGTATGGTGTCCTGGGTTCGACGCCCGGGCGCCGACAGTTCTATTATCGCCTAATAAAATTCCCCTTCGTTAAGCATATCTGAAAATATATCAATTCCAAGGTAGAGTGAATTAGATATTAAAGGACATTTGTAGCTCGATGTATGTATATGAATCACGGTAATGTGATATGACTTTTATATATATATATATATATATATATATATATATATATATATATATATATATATATATATATATATATATATATATATATCTTAGGGCTTGCCTTGTATGATAAGGCGCCCTATGAGGTAATGTTAGACTAGCGATAATCTTACGCTGAGTCGGTTGGTATTGCACTTCCATCTTCAATGGAGTGTCTGGGGGTTTGTAGATCATTTACGAAGTCGGTATTATCTTGTTGGTTATTACGACGATGTGTTAAACTCATGGTGAGGAGGTTCTTGTAGAAAACACGAAATATAAAACTATATGTATTCTTCTGAAGTTTTACATGCTGAAGATCAGATATGATTGTACAAGTCTTCTAATAACGATAGCTTGATCACTTCTGCCAATGATGATGGCTAATCCTATTCCTCTACATGATAAAGCTTAGGTAAAGAGGTACAGGTCTTCTAATGACGATGCTAACTCTGTTCTGCTCGTCTACCATCTCTGTTACAAGTTACAAGGAACAGACAGTAGTTCGAACATATGAACATACATACAAATGACATAGTTTCATACGAACACACAATCAAAATGAGACACGCTACAGATCACGTAGGCCGTTTGAATTATAGGTCGGGGTAGTTGTCTCAAGCAGGGAGCTTGGACTAATGTTTATAAACAATTGAATGACCACAGATGACGGCATGTTATCTTAGCCTACTTTTATTGTATACGTCATCTTTAGCGTCTCTAGTCTGATCACATTCCTGCAAGCAATCTTTTATATATATGGACTAACATTCCTATTTTTATTATGTAAACACTTACATTAGCTCGGTCAGGTACCAAAAACCAGCTACTGAATATACTCAAACTTGACTTGCATTTGACTTATAGGAGTGTGATACAGACACTATGTGAATATATATATATATATATTAGTAAATAAAAATTCATGATGTACATGAATTGATTCAAGTAATAAAATATAAACAATGATATTGGTAAATAATAGTGATCACGTGATATATAATGATACAGTTTTTTCACTTCATCTCATTAAGATACATATGCTACAGAAAATACTAATGTACTCTGATAATTGCATAGAATGAAGATTAACATGATAAAAATCATATTTTAACTGATAAAAAATTTCATATATGAATTGATAAAATTATTAATGTTTATGCTAACTGTTATATATCTGATACATTAATCAATATACTAACTCATATAACTGCAGATATTGGTAAGATAAAAGGTAACAGATTGATTATAGGCTACCTGATTTGTTTATACATACATGTATATGGATTCATACAAAATTATGATTAATATATGTGCACTTTAAATAGATTCCTATTGCGTACACGCAAAGATATATTTCGATTTCCGTTATTTTTTATGATCATTTATATATAGATTCCTAGTGCGTACACGCAAAAAATATATTTCGATTCTGTTATTTATGATCATTTATATATAGGATACATGATACTTTATATATATAGGATACATGACCGAGGTTATACTACTTCACTTTTAACTAACGTTCGAACAACTTTTCGACCATTACACAGTTCCAGACAACCACCTATAGCCCAATGAAACGGCCTATTTTCACAGGGTTTAAAACAAGGGGAAAATTTGCCTGGGCGGGTCCAACGTTCTATTTTTGCGCTCATACTTATTCTCTGCATCCTAAGCTACACGATTACGTTGCGATGAATAAAAAAAAACAATCCCCAGCACGAGTCCTTCGCCAGCAAAGTAGAGTTGAATATCCTTCGGGTCGTAATTGTCGGAAGTATGTCCCTTTCGTAGTCGATTTCCACAGCCACCGGAGCGTTCCGCATTAAAACGAGATTAACAACGAGATACGGTGTCGGTCGAAGAAGTCCATGAAATTCCTTTCACATTGTAGGCGGTTGTTACTTGACTGTAGTCGTCCGCTGCGACGAACGTTTTTTTGAAGTTGCGATGTGAAACTCTCGTACTGCAGGATACTGTAACCAGGTTCCATTAATCAGCCTGCAAGTGAAATTATACTTGTCACAAGGGCAAAGTAAATTCAGACAACATCCAAATACGGGAGGGGAGAGAGCCATTTAGACCAGACTGAACCCACATGAATTCGCTGATATTTTGGAATTCAAAAGAGTCCGCTGTACAAACTTTTTTATCCATGGCATTAACAATGAGTGAACCTATCCAGGTCTATGAGGACTGTAAAAATATCCATAATTATAAAAAATAAACAGATATTCAATACGAATCCCAAAGAAAATTCGATATTACTGGTAGTAAGTTACTAGACAAAGAAGTGTGAAACGGAGCTATTTGTAAGATTGCCAGGCAACATAAGAGTCAAAGAGAAGATTAATCATGATTCTGTATTTCTCTATGCTAACTGAAATTAAGTTGTGATAAAATCTGATCCTATGTGCCCTAACAAAAGTTTCATATTCAATATTCTCGCGCGCATCCTCTGAGGTTAATTTTAAAAACTTTATTAATAGGTAGGAGATGCAACGAAAAAAACCCACTATGTAACTAATTTCTAAATAAACTTTGGGTTTTTCAAGAAAAATGTGACATTTTCCCATGAATGTTTTACTTGAATTGTAATAGGCTAATGTTGCAAGTAAATATTTCACATATATATCTTGATACTTCTAAATGTCTATGAGGTTCAGAAAAAATTAATTCATTTTGATGTTATAGAAATTCTATTTCCTTATTTTGTTTATTAAGAAATTTTAAAATGATTGCAACTCCTTAGCTAAAGTTGCATTGCGCACACCGATAGACACTTGTACCTAACGTCTGCCTTGCCCATGAGAAGTTCGGGCTAAGCATTCCTTTCTCCAGTCAATCTGTTTTGCAAGCAGAGCGACACACAGATGAAGCCTGTGTAAGCAGATTATTGAGGTTAAAAGGAACAAATGCTGATACGGCAATGATGACGTCGTCACTTGGCAGGAGATTGCTCTCAGCCAGCTAAGAGTTACGTTACTTGCTGTAATAAATACGACTTTAGGATAAATTTTTTGTTTTTTAATACTCGACCCACATGAGAAGAATGTCTGAAAAAAAACAGTACCAAAATTGAACAATATATTAGTTTCATGTTGGAAATCTGCATAATTGTAATTATGTTAAATTAAATATTCCTTATTCAAACTATATGAAAAAGGTTTCCATACAAATTCTATATATATTATTAGCCCTGTATAAGATTCATATAGGATTATTCCATAGATAACATTTTCACTTCTAGACTTCCTGACTTTAAAATCTCTTTTATTTTATTTTAATTTATTTATTTATTATTATTATTATTATTATTATTTTTTTTTTCATTGACTACGAATATAAATCACCGGGACAGACAATATGTCAGTAGGTTTTGGATATGTGTTTGAACTTTTAGCTTATTTGTCATTACTAAAGCATTAAGTTAGAGTTCAAATCTTTACGCATATATATTTGAGGTATTTAATAACCTATGGTTACGTTTTGCTTATGATTTTATCGTGATTCCTTTTTTATTATAATTTGTAACCCTTCCGACTTCTTACGGAGTGTATTATATTGACTCCACTTGTATCCATATTTATTTAATTTTTTTATTTTTTTATTATTTATTTATTTATATATTTTTTTTATATATATTTGATAATTAATGGTTGGCTTGAATATGTGGAAAAGTGTCTAGCGGCGTACCGTATAAGGCTACTTGCGGTATCATTTCTACAGATACGAGATATGAATGAATAAAGGTATTTAAAACCAGCGAGAACCGCTATAATCCAGTTCGGATCCAACATCACGAGTTGTAACTCGTAAGACATTGACACTTCCTATTTAATTATCAGTTATTCTACCAAACCGATTGACTCTGGGCGATAAAATATACTATTGGTTTTCTTAATGGATAGGAATTCACACAACGTGTTAAGGAGATTATTATTGATTTACACCACCCGAGTCACAGATTATTATGTGTTGAATTCCATGTTTACTGATTTAGCACTCATAAATATTCCTAACGCACTCCATTGCGTGTTTTGTTTTTATGTGCTTAATTCTATATAACGTGTCAAGGAACTATTAACACTAAGAAGTGTTTATTCCCTCTGTCAGACTCGTAATTCCGTTAATAATTCTACGTATATTCTTTCAAGGATTGATTTGGCACAGGATAGGCCCTTAAACTGACAGGTGTCTTAGTGTGTCCCTTGTTTTCATGACACGTGTTACAATCAGTTAGTGCTTTTTATATCTGTAAAGCATGTAGGCCAGTAAAACAGTGATTTGGCTTTCTGTGACATAGGAGGGAACCCTGGATGACGGAATGCAACCAGTTTATGACGATTGGTATGAGAGAGATTATTACTACTACCTGGTCGTTAGTCCTCTGCTGTGTTCTTCGGGTTTTCCTCGTCACAGACCTACATAGAACATTACATTTGATTACATTATTCTGATACACATACTATAAATATACTTTTGCTTTAGGGTTTCTGCTCGAAGTGTTTATTGTTTTTGCTTAGCCGCTGACCGTGTTTCCGTCCGAAGTGTTTATTGTTTGCTTATTGCTGCTGACTCTGTTTCCGTTCGAAGTGTTTATTGTTTTGGTTATGTCTGTTGACTCTTGCTTTGTTCAGTTTGTAACAGTTCTGCGCTCCGACCCAGATATTCAATGCTCGCGATCTCTTGGGTTAAGGAATTTTCTTGTTTAGATACGGTTTTAACAATAGGCACGGATATTTCTATATTTTTTAGTCTAATTAATGGTTCTTTGCAGTATGGTGCGGGATTGCGGGATAATGCGTCAGCTATGATAATTGCTTTCCCAGATAGATATCTTATCTTGGCTCCAATAACCTGAATGATCATTTGTCACCGAGTTCCTTTTGGACTGTGATTAAAGCCTTTGAAAAACTCGGTTTAAAGGACTCATGTTCAGTAAGGACTTTATCAGGATAGCCATAGATTATGAACTTAAAATGTACTAGTGTTAAAGATACCTAGCCCTTCCTTGCCTATTACTGCATATTTACTTTCAGAGGGCTTTAGTTTACGTGAATAAAAAGCTATAGGGAAGAACTGTTTATCATATTACTGAAGTAGTATCCCTCTTACCCCTTGGTCTGAGGCGTCTGTTGCAATAAAAAAAATTCCTTATTTAAATCAGGGATTTTTTAAGTTAGGTAAGCTGCATTTTCCGCTTTTAAGATATCGAACGCCTGTTGATGCTTTTCAGACCATAATAAATCTACGCTCTTCTTCGTAAGATCTGTTAAAGGAGCTGTCATGATTGAAGAGTTACATATTTACATACGATTGTAATATCCACTACAGCGCAAAAGTGCTGTATCCCCCTTTTACATAATAAGTACCGGAAAGTTATGAATAGCCGACACCTTACCATGGACTACTTTTAAGACCTTGACCAGACACATAAAACCTAGATAAACATGTTCGGTTTTAAAAAACTCACATTTAGATATTTTACTCTGAGATTATTTGTCTTTGTCTCTGTAGCACTAGCTCTAGTTTATGTGAATGTACTTCTAAGGTATTAGAAAAGATTACAAGATCAACCATATAAGCATGTAGGGTATCCCTTAAAAGTCTCCAAACACTATATTATAATTGGGGCGCAACGTAAGCCGGAGGCATACGTAAAAATTGATAATGTCCCCTGAGTGTGCTGAAACGGTATATGAGGTACAATCACTTAGGTAATGGTATCAGGTAAAAGCCTTTTAAGTAAGTCCAAGCTGGTGAAAAATTTATTCTAACCTAACAGAGATAAGATGTCGTCGCTACATGGCACTGGAAACTATCGGGAGTCGTTTCTTGTTTAAGCGACAGAAATCTAAACGCAGATACGCCAAGTCCGATCTTTTATGGCATGACGTTTTGAGGGAAAATTATATGGGCTATTTGATTTCCTAATGGCTCCTATTACTAACATATTTCAACTTCGTCATTTATCTCTATTTTGAAATTGCAGTGAGAGTCTATACGAAGGTACGTATATAGCTTTATGTTTGTCCTTAGACCGTATTTTGTTTTCAATGACATCCGTTTTTCTCCCAGAGATCACTCGCTAGTGGAGAAACTTCCTGGTATTCAGGTAAAAGATAAAAAAAAATTTCTGCTGAATCACCTCTGCTTGAATGACTTTACTGATATTACTTTAGATAGATTATCAGAGAGATTCATCCACGACTGGTTGGGCGGGATTAAAAATTAGCAACAATAAAAGAAATGCGATATTTATATGTATAGGTTTTTGTGGATTACTATATTAACTTGTTTGCAGCGAGTCAACCGTGTCTAGGGCTTTGTTCGCGGAAATCGTTATATTTCAGTGTCGGGAAGGATTAAAATTTCATTTCCCAGCAAAGTCTTTTACACGCACTAAGACATTCGAGGGTGCATGCTTCTCGAGATTTTGCGTGCAAAGTGCGACTGCGGTTGTGGGAGAATTCTGTTGGGTCATTTGAGCAATGTTACGATTTATGAGACAAATGTATAGTTCCTTTATATAAGTTATTATTTGATTAACTGTCTCATTTTTGTTCAAACGGATTTTAATATGTTTGAAGGTTTATAGGATTTCCCTTTGATAAACACGCCTTATTTTGCAGGATGTAAGTTAATATTTTGTATACCCCTAGATGAATCTTACAATTACACTAGATACAGATCAATGTTTTTTTATAACTATAGAGGTATCTGTAAACGCTCGCTTATCCGGACTTCTCATTAGGGAAGTTCGAACAACAGACGGTGAGTCCGTAAATACAGGATATTACGTGTACTAAAGGAATAAACAAGATATTCTAATTTTTACGGCGCGTACAGTCGGGCTTTATCCACCACTACTTATAATAACTTACGTATTAAAAAAAAACGAAAACCTGCTCTGATTACTTTATACGGTCGTGTGTTTCATAGGAAAAATCCTTTTTAATTCAAAAAGATATCGGTATGTATGAACCAACATCGCTTTTCCCCACTCTGCTAGAGTCGCTTATTGTATGGAATTTGCTATGCTTTGAACACTTCGGCAGTTTTTGACTGACCTTGACCGCTTGACTAGGTGCACAGTCACCGAGTTTGCTTGTTTGATTCTGAACGGGCTACTGTTTCTATTTTTTTTTTTTTTGTAATAATTAAGATCCTTCTCTTTATTACCATCGGCAACGTATTGTGTGTTTTTAGCATTATGTTGCTGGTTACGTATAAAGCAATGAATGGACGAACTATTAGGAACTGAGCGATTACTAATAATAAGACAAGTTATCACTACTGCATTCAATATTAACTGTTTGTACTTCATTCTTTGCTAAAATTTGAAATAGTGAGGGATCCTGGTCAGCGCATTTAGCCTGATGAAAGTTTTTTACAGACATGTTATTCCTTGCAATCCAGCCATATTTTTAAAGTTAAGTTGAGTCATGAGGTTCGATATTTTATATAACTCAAAAAACTCAAGGCTAAAACTGCGATCGGGACTTGCAAAGGAGCATTTATTGTCATGACCCGAAATAGTGTTACCTCTAATTTATATAGATTTGTACGGGTGTTCCACTTGTTTTTTGTGTGTTTTCTAATCACTACGGTGCTTAACGACCCTATCCATGCATCTGTATAAATACAGACGTCCACTGCGTAAACGCATATTCACTGTTTAATATGATTTGTTACGTAAGGGATTAATAATCCACCCAAAATGATAAAATTAACATAGTATATGATTATGATATTTCAGTAGAACTTCTGGAAACAGACACTCAAGATAAAAAGCTCGCAGTAGCGAAATTTCTCAATGATGTAGATAATTTCTGTAAAAAAGTAAGATTAAGAATTTCTCGTAACTTCAGCCACAGGAATAACGAAATTCGACCTGCAAAGGAAACACTCAAAGTTACTCCAAATGAATAAAAAATTGTACTTAGCTTGCTTTTGTGGGAAGTCACGGTGTTCCGATAACGACACACGGCCTTGGTCCTCCTTCTCTATTTAGCGGATGACCTGGTTTGGCTTCAGTTTCCCCCGTGCGCGTTGTTTCGATGATTCGAGCCCTTGAAAGATCCGATGCTGCAGACGCGTTCGGTTTGTTTCTTGGAGTGCCGGAAACGCTCACTAACGATGTTTTCTTGAATGATTCTAATGAGAGACGAAGCTTGCGTTGTCGTAGGAAAAAGGACACGTCGGTTTTGTTTCTTGAAGTTATTCACTAACGATGATACTAAGTTGCTTGAAGAATCTCTTGCTTTCGTCGTCGTTAAAGAGTTCTTGTTGTTTTCTGAAGTCGCTCACTAACGATGATACTATGTTGCTTGAAGAATCTGCTGCTTCCGTCGTCGTTGACTTCTTATGATACATGATTTATTATTCTGGTTTTCTTCGTAGGACGTTGTAGAGTTCTTCTGGTACGCTGGCCACCAATATTAGGGCTTGTGCCTTGTATGATAAGGCGCCCTATGAGGTAATGTTAGACTAGCGATAATCTTACGCTGAGTCGGTTGGTATTGCACTTCCATCTTCAATGGAGTGTCTGGGGTTTGTAGATCATTTACGAAGTCGGTATTATCTTGTTGGTTATTACGACGATGTGTTAAACTCATGGTGAGGAGGTTCTTGTAGAAAACACGAAATATAAAACTAT
>NC_061087.1:99371967-99386967 GCF_015104395.2 Macrobrachium nipponense | reverse complement strand
CGAAGGGTCGACTTCCTAGCTATTGCTAGTAGTCTGCTTCGTCTCAAGAGCCTCAGCGAGGATGTGACCTATGGCTAAGAGTTCTTGTAGATCTGTCAATGGGGTCTTATCCACTTACTTGACAGAATCTAGTGGTCATTTGTCAATGGGGTCTTATCCACTTACATGACAATACACCAATGCCTATTGGCATACTTTAAGGAGCACAACACCGATCCCGATCACCTGATCCTAACACGAGGGTTTGTGCTTAATTTGAAAAGAGCTATCCCCAAACTCATTTCAAATAAACCCAGAAAATAATACACTTATGTTAAAAAAATTTTTCACTAGTTAAGGATCAGTGTCGTCTCCCTATCCCAGCAACGCATCCGTGGACACTTATAATAAAGAGAGAAGGATCTCTCATAGGCCCACTTGATCTCCTTCGTGCAAAGAGGAGTCAACACAGAGTTGCATCTCCCGTTATTACAGCTAATATGTCTCTCAAGACATATTGTTATGGAAAGAACAAGAATTGTTAAAAGCCCGCACTTCAAGCGCTTTTAATTCTTAGCTGTTTGAAGTAAACGTCGAGTTACTCAAGAAGTGCTTTAGAGATTCCACTGTTCCAAAGAAGACCAGGGCTTTCTTTGAAATAGAACTCTTCTGAATGAAGCCCAGAGCCTGGCTTGCGCCTGGCTGGCGCTTCGCGCCTGCCTGGCTCCTCGCGCCTGCCTGGCGTCTCGCGCCTGGCTGGCGTCTCGCGCCTGGCTGTTGCCTCGCGCCTGGCTGTTGCCTCGCGCCTGGCTGGCGTTTCACTTTGAGCTTATGGCCTCCGTAACCAGGGGAGGTAATTTTTAGTCAGCTACATCCAGTAGACACGATAGGAAATCTATAGTCCGAGAGACCAGTCTTCCTCCGAGGAGGATCATACTTGATACTTCCGTTGCTAACGAGCACTCTTCCTACATGTTGAAGAGTTCTCTTGTTGCAAAATCTTCCCTATCCTTGTACGAAGGCAGGGAAAGAGCCTGGAAGTCTAAGGAGATTCTGAGCTGAAATTGGGAGGATTCCTGATTTCTAGCTCTTTAAATATCTCTACGAACCTTCTGGGAAGTGGTTTTTTAAGCCCTCATCGTATTCCAAAGACTCTGTCAGCAAACGTTTAAACCTTATCTCCTTTTGTAGATGAGAATGTAAATACATTGCCTGGACAACAAATCCTTTATCTGAAAGCGTTGATCGGAAAAGGAAGGTTTTAGTTCTTTTGCCAAACATACCATGCTGGCAGGAAACCCCATTGCCTAGTCTTTCTAGAATTTGATTCCAGATTCCAAGCCCAAATTTCACTTGTCATTTTGGTCCTTTAGTACCAAGAGAAACATTGATGAGGAGCAGTTCCCTCTTGTCAGAACACGGAATCTGAGGCCCAAATAGGATCCCATTGTAATTATAAGATCTCCTAGTCTTGTCGTATAGAGGTATTGTATAAGATCCGAAGATCTTAATGCTCTGCTATCTCCAATTCCCTTTATAGAGACAGAGTATATACACCTTTTACTGCGTTCTTTGATAGCAGAAAATATACCAAGTGATTCTTCCCTCTGAAAGGGAAGAAAAAAAACCGCTATGTGGTTCACAGAGGTATCGGAAGAGGACCGTTTCCTCATTCCCCTCTCGCACGATCTGCAGTAATCATATATCTTATTCATGACTACTGTCATTACCTTGAAACATCCTCTCATTTCATGTCCACATTCTGGTCAGTCTGCACGCAGACAGACTCAGAGTGGAGAGGTTGTTAAGGTCCATTTAAAAATAGATGCTGAAAGAATATTCAGACTGTCTTGGAAAAGACTTCAAACTTGCTGTGAGAAGAACGTGACCTCTGTGAATCCAACCTCTCTAAGTCTAAAATGAGGCATAACGTATTATCCTCTCTTCTTTGACGCTCTTTGTCTTACATTCTGTAAAGAGTTTATATTGTAGGGGAAAAAAGACTAAATTTTATTCCCCTTTCTATAAAATAAAGATGGCGTAAATTGCTACCTCTCTCTCATATTCTTTCTTCCCTTCCTTGTGCCTGGGCAACGAGAGAACGGAAATTCTATCATCGTTCTTCAGCAAAACAACAAATTATTATTATCCTATTCTCCTAATAAATGATCCAGGATCGAGAGAATCATTCAAGATTCCTATCCTAGGACATCAGGCCGTAATGTACGGTTCAGATACTTGAAAGAGTCTCTCACCCAATACTGAGAGCTCCTACAAGTCTTTTCCAGTACCAAAACATTACAAGGTCTCCCTTGTTATATGTTTACATAGGAGTAGGATAATATAACATCCTGTTAATAACAATGAAAGAGGAGAAAGAGGAGCTGCATTTTCAAGGGACTAGCCAAAAACGTGCAATAAAAAAGGGGTTGCCAAGGTCTTTCTAAAACCTGCACCCAGATTAACTTATGAGTCCGATATATTTTGCTATCACTTGTCTCATAAGGTTGAGGAAAACAGAGGACTTCTAACGATATTGGTTCTCTCACCATGTAAAGGACTATAAAGCAGAAGAAACCCACTTATCCTGACACGAACTACGTTCGCCTGTGCGATTCTAGAATAATTGTCAGTAGAGGGTTGATCTGGCAAAGAAAGTTTCTCCCAAAACAACTCCTTTTTCCAGGAAAGAAGTCGCTCATGCGACCACTATATCACCTGACATGAGAAGTCTGTTCTTGTTAGAGACTTCCGCAATTTCAGTTTATCCTGACAAGGGCCACGGCCGCCTGTGCGATAACTTGTGTCCCTGTCAGGAAAAAAAACTGATCTTGTGTCAGTTCTCAAAGAGGAAACTCTTGGAAAGTCTATCTCCAAATACTGAGAATTTGGAGATCCTGATGTCTTGCGCTTGGTTGGCGCCTCGCTCCTGGGAAGCGTCCTGCTTCTAGTTGACGTCTCGCGCCTCGAAGCGTCCTGGCGCTTGCCTAGCGCCCTGCTCCTGGGAGGCGTCATGCTTCTGGCTGGCGTCAACCGCTTAGGAGCGTCCTCGCGCTTGCCTGACGACTCTCTCCTGAGAGGCGTCCTGCTTCTTGTTGACGTCTCGCGCCTCGAAGCGTCCTGGCTCCTGGGAGGCGTCAACCGCTTTGGAGCGTCCTGACGCTTGCCTGACGACTCTCTCCTGAGAGGTGTCCTGCTTTTTGTTGACGTCTCGCGCCTCGTAGCGTCCTGGCGTTTGCCTCGCACCTCGCTCCTGGGAGGCGTCATGCTTCTGGCTGGCGTCAACCGCTTTGGAGCGTCCTGACGCTTGCCTGGCGACTCTCTCCTGAGAGGCGTCCTGCTTCTTGTTGACGTCTCGCGCCTCGTAGCGTCCTGGCGCTTGCCTGGCGCCTCGCTCCTGGGAGGCGTCCTGCTTCTGGTTGGCGTCACGCGCCTCGTAGCGTCCTCGCTTAATTCTTCCGTATCCCCCCTCCCTCTTTTTTCTTGAATAAGAAATATTTTAAATACGGTTGTGTCGTTTCTCGAAAGACTTAACCATAGCGTAGTCTTGAAGTGAAACTCTATTACATCTCTCTTCTCACTAAGTATGTACTCTAATAAGACATGCTTTCGTAAGTATTAGTGCATTGAATAATATAATGTTCTGCTGCATAAGAATCCCTTTTAATCATGTTATCTACGGTAAACAGCATTGAAAGGTTGTAATATCTTTCTTATTGAAAGCTTCCTAACAAAAGGCAGACAATATTTTATTTATGATAGCTTCAGTATTCCCTCAATCCGAGGCTAAGACCACGATTGTAGGGAAGAAATACGGTTAGTTATCCCATTCCGCAGGAGAGAGAGCTGTAACCGACCGCTCACGACTGAGAACAACATGGTACTGCCGCTGGTCTCTCTCTCAATTCAAAGCGAACGCAGTCTTCGAAAGCCGACTGGCCTTCCCTTTCCAGAGTTGCCAGTTACTCCATTTAATAAAGGAATCTATTAAAATTTTTATCGAGCTTCAGGAAGTTTTATATAAGCATAATTGAGCGAACGAGATTTCGACAAGTCTAGAAACTAAATAGGTGTCGTCTAAACAATCCTTTTAAACAATTTCTTCCTAGGAAAGTCCTAGAAGGGTACTGGTAATTCATGGAAACCTCTTCTAACACGAAGAAAAATGTTTCTATCCTACTCTCAACTCACCAATAAAGATATGCTTCTCCGATCACTTCTCGAAGACACGAAAGCATCATATAACTCATACTCTAGCGTAACAGAATACTCTATAATACTGTTACATTAAGGTAAACCGTATTAATTTAGGAAATTTTGTAAGGATTTCAGTTGACCATTATAGCATAAATTTCGGTATGTGAATATGCCATGCCATACCGTAGCCTAAGGCGATTTGTCCTAAGCATGGTAGGAGCTAGAAGCTTAAAGTCATACCTATATGCTTTTATCACTCACGAGATCCATATAATTCATTCGATTGACAAATAATCTAAATCTTCTAATCAGAAATAGATCTATATCTAAAATGCACCGATGGGGAATCTTATGTTGAAATAACAAATTCATACCCCCATGGGATAGCGTTCTCGTCTAGTTGCGAAAAAAATTCGAACAATGACTTTATCACAAATGTTATCGAATGATCTCTAATATTAGAAGGCGCTAAATCGTCGCCTGATTCGAAAGGTGGAACGATTAAAGTCATTCTCATTTTTGAATCATTCTACCAGAAGGCATTATACGAGGAATCTTCGTCAAATTCATTCAGTTCGAAGTTCTCCTATCCATCCATGGAACAGTACTGGCATAAAAAGGGAGAAACAACTGTTTTAGGATGCCTTTCCAATGGCTATCCCTGGCAGTCTGGGAACCGCTCTACAGAACCTGACCGAGGGGACGCCCTGACGCCGTGGTGGGGATTCTCTGAAAACCTCCTTCACCCGGTTTTGCGACCATTCCTTCTCCTTGGGCTTGGTCTTGTAGCTTGAAGGAAGGGTCTAGACCTGAGGAGCGGAGACAGAGCCGATCAGACGCAACCCTACCATTGTAATGGGGAACACTATATTCACTTCTTGACGTTTCTAAGAGTTCGCAATTTCGAACTATATCCAAAGTCGACAATTTGCAAAATATGAGTATTGTAGATTCTGCGGAGTAAGAAGGTGATTGATGGAGGCAATGCAACAACTTACTAGTACTGTTTATATACTATAATTGCTCGTTAACACAAAGAGCTAATAAAGCTTCTAAAGGATTAGTTTACTTTTCTGGACTTCCCCAACTAGGAAGAAAAGATATACATTTTCTCAATCAAACTAAACACTTATTTGTATTAACGAAATAAATATTCCCTTTCATGAAAGTATAAGTAACTTCAACTTTCGTGAAAGTGCATGAGTGTCTACCGAAAACTTCGCGGTTTAGTTACACGGTCACTAATCTTCGAAAATTTTTCTGAAGTAATTAAATTATCCAAAAAGTTAAACAAAAGCGTATGCCGAACCAAAGATCCATTACTTCCCTGTAAAAGTTATGCCCAGACGATCGGATGGCGATTGAAACACGAAAAATCCAATCATGGAGGAACCGCAAAACGTTGTTTACATTCTATTCCAGCGACAGATAAAATTATGAATTAGAAAAACGGGGTAGGCGGTTCCTGATTCCCCGCACCCCCAGCGGCGGGGGGGTAGATCACCTGACATAGCCTGCCGCGTGTGCCGCGACAATTTCGAATTTTTGCTGTCGGACGACGGAGTGGATAGCTAATGTATATTATGCGGACGGGTAAGTTGAATGTATAAAAACAAGGGTTGTAAGTGATTCAGAGAGAGAGAGAGAGAGAGAGAGAGAGAGAGAGAGAGAGAGAGAGAGAGAGACCACATTCATTAACAAGTGGAGATGCCCTTCATTCATTCCCGAACAAGCAATGTATCTTCCCATTAAAATTCCCAGCTCACGCAATCATAATCCCACTAAATAAACATACTTCCCGCCCCAACACTCCGCAGGACTTTACCTCGACGGCCAGCTTCTCGAAGGCGTCCTTCATGCTCAAGTACACCTTCCGGAGGTTTGTCTCCTCGACGCGCAGCGAATCCGCCAAGGACTGGTAAAGACACGTAGCGACAATGGCCGCGCTCAAGGGATTCTTGCATTTGTTCCACAAATACAAAGCCAGTTTGCCTCTCCTGCTCAGCACTGCAAACAGCAGGAGTTCCAGGTAGGGATCCTGGAAAAGGAGAAAGTGGAGAGAGTTTGGAGTTCCAGGTGGGGATCCTGGAAAAGGAGATAGGGAGTTCCAAGTGGGGATCCTGGAAAAGGAGAGAGTGGAGAGTTCGGAGTTCCAGGTAGGGAACCTGGAAAACAAGAAAGTGAGTTCCAGTTAGGGATCCTGGAAAAGGAGAAAGTGAGCTCCAGGTGGGGATCCTGGAAAAGGAGAAAGTGGAGAGAGTTCGAGTTCCAGGTGGAGATCCTGGAAAAGGAGAAAGTGGAGAGAGTTATTCCAGGTAGGGATCCTGGAAAAGGAGAAAGTGAGTAACAGGTGGGGATTCTGGGAAAAGAGAAAGTGGGGAGGGTTCGGAGTTCCAGGTAGGGATCCTTGAAAGGAGAAAATGGAGAGAGTTCGGAGTTCCAGGTAGGGAACCTGGAAAACAAGAAAGTGAGTTCCAGGTAGGGATCCTGGAAAAGGATAAAGTGAGTTCTAGGTAGGGATCCTGCAAAAGGAGAAGTGAGTTCCAGGTGGGGATTCTGGGAAAAGAGAAAGTGGAGAGGGTTCGGAGTTCCAGGTAGGGATCCTTGAAAAGGAGAAAATGGAGAGAGTTCGGAGTTCCAGGTAGGGATCCTGGAAAAGGATAAAATGAGTTCTAGGTAGGGATCCTGGGAAAGGAGAAAGTGAGTTCCAGATGGGGAGCCTGCAAAAGGAGAAAATGGAGAGAGTTCAGAGTTCCAGGTGGGGATCCTGGAAAAGATAGTAGTTCAGGAGGGATCCTGGAGAAAGTGAGTTCCGATGGGGACCTGCAAAAGGAGAAATGAGAGTTCAGAGTCCAGGTGGGATCCTGGAAAAGGATAAAGTGAGTTCTAGGTAGGGATCCGGGAGAAAGTGAGTTCCAGATGGGGAGCCTGCAAAAGGAGAAAGTGGAGAGAGTTCAGAGTTCCAGGTGGGGATCCTGGAAAAGGATAAAGTGAGTTCTAGGTAGGGATCCTGGGAAAGGAGAAAGTGAGTTCCAGATGGGGAGCCTGCAAAAGGAGAAAGTGGAGAGAGTTCAGAGTTCCAGGTGGGGATCCTGGAAAAGGATAAAGTGAGTTCTAGGTAGGGATCCTGCAAAAGGAGAAAGTGAGTTCCAGATGGGGAGCCTGCAAAAGGAGAAAGTGGAGAGAGTTTGGAGTTCCAGGTGGGGTTCCTGCAGAAGGAGAAAGCGGAGAGTTCGGAGTTCCAGGTGGGGATCCTGGAAAAGGAGAAAGTGAGTTCCAAGTGGGGATCCTGGAAAAGGAGAAAGTGGAGAGTTCGGAGTTCCAGGTAGGGATCCTGGAAAAGGAGAAAGTGAGTTCCAGGTGGGGATCCTGGAAGAGGAGAAAGTGAGTCCCAGGTGGGGATCCTGGAAAAGGAGAAAGTGGAGAGAATTCATTGTTCCAGGTAGGGATCCTGGAAAACGAGCAAGTAGAGAGAGTTCGGAGTTATGGGTAGGGATCCTAGAAAAGGGGAAAGTGAAGAGAGTTCAGAGTTGCAGGTAGGGATCCTGGAAAAGGAGAAAGTGGAGAGAGTTCGAAGTTCCAGGTAGGGATCCTAGAAAAGGGGAAAGTGGGAAGAGTTCGGAGTTCCAGGTGGGGATCCTGGAAAAGGAACAAGTAGAGAGAGTTTGGAGTTCCAGGTAGGGATCCTGGGAAAGTATAGAGTGTGTTCAGGAATGCATATGGCAAGCAGCGAAAGGCTAGGGTTTAAATCCTGAGAAAGGAGAAAGTTCAGAAAGTTCGGGGTTCCAGGTAGGAATATCTTCAAGGTGATACGACAAACCACATCTTCACAAAACCCAAAACCCTTTGAAAGTCATATACGTAATATTCTCAAGGTGAAACGTCAAGAAACAACATTGTCAGTACCTCAAAACAGGCTTCCTTCTCCCAAACATCCTGGCTGTCAGTTTCGTAAAGTTTATTTTTGTGATTCCCGACCAGTTTTTCCAGGAGGGCGTGGACGTCGCACAGGTAAATGTCCGCCTCTCGAGTCTTCTGCAGGAGTTCTCGCAGGTGGGAGTCTGGTTCCTTTAGGGGAAGAGAGAGAGAGAGAGAGAGAGAGAGAGAGAGAGAGAGAGAGAGAGAGAGAGAGAGAGAGAGAGAGAGAGAGAGAGAGAGAGAGAGAGATGGAAAAAATATGTTACTCTTATCTCGTTAAGAATATGGTGAGATTCTTAAGGGAACATTTCCATTTGGTAAAATTATCTACTAAGCTTTATTAAACTCAGATTGTGGTAGTGAGAATTAAATCAGATATAAATCATTATTGAATATATACACATATATATATATAATATATATATATATATATATATATATATATATATATATATATATATATATATATATATATAAGGGCATGAGCAAACTTCACTAAAATCTTAGAAACACCTACCTATACAAAAGAAAGAGTAAGACTGTTTTACTTATTTTTGTCAGTCTTACTCTTTCTTTTGTATAGGTAGGTGTTTCTAAGATTTTAGTGAAGTTTGCTTTTGAAGGTAATGTTGAATTCAAATTTTTAACTTTTTACTTTACTGAGAGCTATTGCAATTACATTTTTAATATAAATTAAATCAAATTGAGTATTAATGTTCGCAAATTTTATATATTTTTAGCCTTGAAAATGCGACTTGGAATTCGTCGCAAAACTTCGGCATTGAAATAAACTGTAACTGCTACTTCTACACAAAGAGAATGTAAGCGTAAGATTACCTCTCTCTCTCTCTCTCTCTACTCTCTCAATCAATCAATTTATATATATCAATATAATATATATATACATATATATATATATATATAATATATATAGTATATATATATTAGATATATTATGATATACTGTCTATATACGTACTGTATATAAATATACACATTTATAAACAACAACTCCTACTGCTGGACCTAACATTTAAAAACAAACGCATTTGCCATCTCTCTCTCTCTCTCTCTCCTCTCGTCTCTCTCTCTCTCTCTCTCATCCTCTCTCCTTCCCTCCTCCTCCCTCCCCTCCTCCTCTTCCAATCTTCCAATCTTACTTCCACCCTCCCTGTAAAGTTCCCTCAGCACAGGAACCGTCAGGTACTGTGACATAACGACCCCCGCCTGCAGGAGGAACTCCACGAAGGCCTTCTTCTCGCCCAGGATGGCCTTCGTCATGATGTTGTTCAGCTGGGACACGTTCCCCCCAGAGTTCTGCAGCACTGACGAAATTGGAGCAATTGCATATGAATAAATAAACAATAAATGAATAATAAATAGATAAAAATAATTTAATAATGAATAAAATAAAATAAAATATATTTAATATGTAATTAATAAATTAAAATAAATTAAGTAAATAAATAAATAGTTAAAAATAAATTAATTTTAATTAATTGAATAACATTTTTAAAATTTAATAGGTAAATTTATTAATTAAATAAACATAAATGAATAAAAAATGAAAAGAAGTTAATTTATATTCAATAGATAAACATGATATTTAATACGTAAATTTATTAATTAAATAAATTATATAAATGAATAAAAATAAAAAAATAAAAATTTGTAACTAATAAAATAAAAAATATTTAATATGTAAATTTATTAATTAAATAAATTAAATAAATGAACAAAATAAATAAAAATAAATTTTTCATCAATAAATAAAATAAATATATAAAACTAAATTTGTAAATTATTAATTAAATAAATTAAATAAATGAATAAAAATAAATAAAAATAAATTTAAAATTAATAAATAAAATAAAAAAACATTTAATACGTACATGTATTCATTAAATAAATAAATAAAATAAATAAAAATAAATATATAATGAATAGATAAAATTTAAATATATTTAATACATAAATCATTAATTAAATAAATAAATTAAATAAATGAATAAAGAAATAAATAAAAATAAATTTATAATTAATACATAAAATAAAAAAGATTTAATATGCAAATAAATGAATCAAAATAAAAATAAATTTATAATTAGTAGATAAAATAGAAAAAATATTGAATACGTAAATTTATTAATTAATAAATAATAATATATATAAAAATTTGTAATTAATAAATAAATAAATATTTATACGTAAATTTATTCATCAATAAGTGAATAAAAATAAAAAATAAAAATAAAAAAATAAGAAATTTTATAATAATAAATAAAATAAAAAATAGTACGTTTTTAAATAAATTTTAAGTAATAACTAAATAAATAAATAAATAAATACAAATAAATGTAAATTGATATTTAATAGATAAAATAAAAATATTTAATTAGTAAATTTATTCATTAAATTAATTCAATAGATGAATAAAAAATAAAAAATAAATAAAATAATGTTTAATAATTATAAATAAAACAAAATATTTAATATGTAATAAATATATAATTAAAAATAGATAAATTCATAATTAATAGATGAAATATAAATATAAAATACATAAATTGATTAGTGAACAAAATAAATAAACAAATAATTAAAAGTAAAGTTATCAATTAATAATAAAATAAAAGAGAGAGAGAGAGAGAGAGAGAGAGAGATGAGGAGAGAAGAGAGAGAGAGAGAGAGACGAGGAGAGAGAGAGAGAGAGAGAGAGATGAGAGAGAGAGAGAGAAGAGAGAAATTGCATCTTACGAGGGAATATCAGCTCTTCTGCAACGTCCACTCTGTCCCATTGCAAAGCCAACTCTAGCTGGCCAAGAAGTTTCGAGCGACCTACGGGAGAGGGAAGTTTATGATCAAAACACGAACATAAAAATGATAATGAAATGATAAAAATGCAAATGGTAGCGTGAGTCTTGAAGTACAGAGACCAATCCACAGTTACGTATTTGTGCAGCTATTTAAAAAAATGAATAAATAAATATAGTAAACCTCTACAGAGAGCTTTCGAGAATCTGTTCGACAAATCAACAGTTACATGTACTTTTTTTAAATGAATCTCTACAGAGAGCTTTCGGGAATTTGAAATGGGAATCTAGCAGATTCCTGAAAGCTTTGTAGAAATTTATTTTTTAAATACATCAGTACCCATACACAATAGTATAGATTTGTTTCTCCACAAAATGAAAAGCTGAACAACTTTTCATTTTATGGAGAAACAAATCTATACTATTGTGTATGGGTACTGATATATTTACAAAACAAATTTCTACAAAGCTTTCAGGAATCTGCTCGATTCCCATTTCAAATTCCCGAAAGGAAGGAAAGGGGTAGCAGCTAGGGACCGAAGGGAGGCTGCACAACTTCATCAAGTCAATTTCTTTGCATTTAGGAATATATATATATATATATATATATATATATATATATATATATATATATATTATATAATATATATATATATATATATACATATAGTCTTCACTTCCACATACCTGTGAGCAGGGCTCGCAATATTGACTTCTCCATGCCGGTGTCAGTGTTGACGTTGAACACCGTTATCAGCTTCCCCATTTCGCAGCATTCAGCTACTGCCTGGGCGCATTCCTGCCAGGAAATGGGAGAAGAAGAAGATCGCAAAAACACGTCACCAGTTTCAGCAACAACGAGAAAACGATCATTAGAAACACAGGGAAGAACCTTTATCAAATTAATGCAGCTGAGGCATCAATTCCTTTGAATAAAACATGTTTAAAAGAGGGTTTACTACCAGGATACAATAATCATAGGAGCACTAGGCACGATCCCAAGATCCCTGAAAAGGAATCTGGAAAAACTAGAGGCTGAAGTAGCTCCGGGCCTCATGCAGAAGAGTGTGATCCTAGAAAGCGCACACATAGTAAGAAAAGTGATGGACTCCTAAGGAGGCAGGATGCAACCCGGAACCCCACACTATAAATACCGCCCAGTCGAATTGGAGGACTGTGATAGACAAAAAAAACAAAAAAAAAAAAAAATAATAATAATAATAATAAGTTAATGAAATCTGATGGTATTTTCAAGGTGGCATTTCTTTTTTTCTGAAGTCTAAAAAAATACCAAAAAACAGACGTCAGCAAAATGAAAATAAAGAAAGAAATCCCACCGAGGAAAAAAAATCACTACCAACATCAACGGGGTTAAATCTACGGCCTGGCAACCCAGATTTCAGTAACCTGCTGTAGCAAAAATAAAGAATTTCTGTAAGAACTAATAATAATAATAATAATAATAATAATAATAATAATGATAATAATAATAATAATAATAAATAATATGAAGCACTGACAAATTGTAAGAAATCCACGTAGGTATATATTTTAGAAATATATGCATAAAAGAGAGCTTTAAAAACCTGCTGGATTCTCGAAAGCTTTCTTTTGCACGTTTCTAAAATATATAGTTACATCTACATCACTGTGGATTTCTTCACCAATAATAATAATAATAATAATAATAATAATAATAATAATAATAATAATAATAATAATAATAATAATAATAATAATAATAATAATAATAATAATAATAATAGCTGTTTCTACGACATATTGATTTGTACAGAACGTTCTCTATTCGTCTTACAATCCAGTCGTCTTCTCATAAGCGTGTAGCTGGTATATCACTTGTCCTATGGCCAGGTAAAGATTTTTCTCAGTTCAAACAGACACACTGAGACAACAGAAACTCTCCACGTGTCCTTAGGAAACTTGATACACCAGCTACTCGCTAATGGGAAGAAGATTGTAAAAAGAATAGAGAACGTTCAACACAAATTAAATGTCGTAGAAATACCTTTTATTTTCAATAAGAAGAAGAAGAAAATTTAGCTTTTATCCATAAGCAACCAATATTCTTTTGGGAAACATTAAATTGACTATTTACTCGCTAAAGAAGTGTCTGAGGAATATATAAACTTCTTTTATATACAGCGAGAAAACTGAAGTAAGAAAAATATAAGAAAATAAATCCTACAGAGGACGGATGGAAGACAGTTTAATCATAAGTTTTATATACACTCGACAAAAGTGTGTGTATAACTATTAACTGATAGACAAACAAGGCGTGTTCCTCCTACCTCCAGCTTACTCGTGGCGCGTGCTGAAATCTATAGTCAAATATAGCTTTGTTTTACAAATGAAAATTAAAACAAATGATTTATATTTTATTAGAAATCATTTTTCTGTATTATTTAACATGCACATTATTTTTATATATATATATATATATATATATATATATATATATATATATATATTATATATATATATATAATATATATATATACACTCTAATAAATAAATCCTAAATATCCTGTCCTAAAATTCCTGTACCTCTAACTCAACCCGAAACACCTTTTCAGTACGTTTTATGTTTGCCTACCCCGCCCACAAGAACAACAACAACAAAGAACTTTGTAGGCTTACTCCCCGAGTAAGCAAAAATGTATCTATCTAATAAAACTAAAAACACGGCATTGCACCCTCACTTAAGATTACGCTTATTACTTTTAGAACAAAACTATTAACTTTAACAAAAAATGTTTACTTATAGGAGCCTACAACCACTTTCAAAGTGGAAAAAAAATTTTCCTAAAGGTAATTTTACCCGTATTGTATCAAGTTAAAAAACAACTATAATATCTCACCTGACTTTTTTCCTCATCGAGGTCAGGTAGGAACTGAGAAACGTGAGCCCGGATGTCCTGAAGTTGTTCCTCGGTGTGGTTCTGCCTCACCGAGACTTTTCCTTCCCTGGAATAACATTTTTTAAAATTTAGTCTCTCTCTCTCTCTCTCTCTCTCGAATTTTCCTTCCCCGGAATAGTTTTTTTTATTTACTCTCTCTCCTTTTCCTTCCCTGGAATAATAATTTTTTTAAATTTAGTCTCTCTCTCTCTCTCTCTCTCTCTCTCTCTCTCTCTCTCTCTCTCTCTCTCTCTCTCTCCAAATTTTCCGTCTACGAAATCATATTGGAGTTTTTTCTTCTCTCTTAGAATTTCTCTCCCATGGAATAAAATGAGAAATGTTTGTGCTTGTGTATGTGTGTGCGTGTGTGTGTATGTGTGAGTGTTATGTGACCTTTTACCTTGATTCCAGACAGGTCATCATTCTAAGGGTCAGAATATAGAAGTATTCTGGGCAAGGAATAAAAATACACACTAACAGCCTCACTTTCCTCCGCGATGAGTCCAGAGGTTCACACTAGGGTTCTCATGCCCTTTTAAACACCTAAGGCCCACTCTAAATCCAAGACCCGTGCTGGCATAAGGCCAACCTATAAAGCTATATGTATTATTTCCTTATGAAAATATTGCAAAACTTGTCAGTCATACATACAGCTATATTCAACTTCTACTTACACTTTCATACAGTTACATTCAACTTTACTTAAGCTTTCACACAGTTATAATCAACCACTACTTAAACTTTCATACTGTTACATTCAACCTCTACTTAAACTTTCATACTGTTACATTCAACTCCTACTTACATTTTCATAAAGTTATATTAAACTTCTACTTCCACTTTCATACAGTTATATTCAACTTCTACTTAAGCTTTCATAAAGTTATAATCAACCTCTACATAAACTTTCATACATTTATATTCAACTCCTCTTACACTTTCATGCAGTTACAATACGCCTCTACTTAAATTTTCATACAGTTACATTCAATTTCTACTTACAATTTCATACAGTTAAATGCAACTCCTACTCACACTTTCATACAGTTATAATAAACCTCTACTGAAACTTTCATACAGTTACATTCAACTCCTACTTACACTTTCATGGGCAACGAATACCGACTGGCCGCGTATGCGAGGAGGTCTGCCCCTCTCCCAGTTCCCTCAACGAC
>NC_061087.1:99361967-99366967 GCF_015104395.2 Macrobrachium nipponense | reverse complement strand
CCTATCTTCTAGTCATGCTTTCGAAAGAGAGTTAGATTTTTGGACTTTATACAACACTAGCCTTAGAACCGTTCTTGAGTACTTACTCGCTGATGTGAAGTATTCTCCCGTTGTTCTTGAAGGAGACTGGGCCACCTCTGAATCGGCCGAATGGAACAATCCCAATGCACTTGATTTCTGGCACTGTCTGTCCACGGATCTGCAGTTGAGAATCAAAATCACCTATTTTATAAAGTTCCATTCAGAGAGAGAGAGAGAGAGAGAGAGAGAGAATTCATACATAACAGGATAATACTTATGCATCTATTCCGCAGTGTTACCAGGGACAGAATGTTAATGGAACTACTTAATTCTCTCAATTTGTTGAGTATACTGATGGGTAACCGTATAATGAATTCACCTCAAAAGTACCGAACAAGTCATTACATAACATATACTTCATGCTGTATCAATTTCTCAGTAACTCGAGTATAATGATGGGAAAATGTATAATGAGTTCTCATAAAAGTAAAAAATAAATTATTACATACTTCATGCATAACATGTTAATTTCTCTGTTACCCGAGTGTAATGAATGGTAAATGTATAATGAATTCTTCTCAATGTACTGAATAATTAATACATACTTCATGCAGTTTCAGATTCACAGTTGCACGAGAGTAATGAGGGTAAATGTATAATGAGTTGCCCCAAAAACAATGCATAATTAACATATACTTCATGCAGTTATTCGGGCGTAATGAAGGGTAAAAGTATGACTGAATTCTCTCAAAAGCACTGAATAATGACTACATACATCATGCAGGAACTGCGCTTTGGAAACGACTTTGCCGACGAGGCGAGTGTATCCTACATCCAGACCATCAGTGACCAGGCACGCGTTGGTCGATTTCACAGCCTGAATAAATGATTAAGAAAATTTTAAGTTTTCATTGTTGAATTCATTGTTATTATCATCACTATACCTCTCATTATCGTCATTATTTCCGTTATCATTTAATGCCATTATAGCCTGAAAAAATAAAGGTAATAATTTTTCATTAGCACAAAAAAGGAATATTACTATTATCATTTGATGTCATTGTTGCCTGAAAAACTGAATAGTATATAATTTTTCTTTATCACAAAAAAGAACATTTTTAGTAGTCATTGTAGAATTCATTGTCATTATCATCATAATTGTTTTCATTATCTTCCTTATTTCTGTTATCATTAAAGTTACTGTAAAAACTAGAAGATATAATTTTTCGTTAGCACAAAAAAGAACATTTAAGTTTTTATTGTAGAATTCATTGTCATTACCATCGCTATACCTTTCATTGCTGTCCTTATTTTCATTATCATTTAATGTCATTATACCCTGAAAACTGAAGGATATCATTTTTCTTTAGCACAATAAAGAAAATTTTTAGTATTCATTGTAGAATTCATTGTCATTGTCATCATTATTGTCCTCATTATCGTCCTTATTTCCGTTATCATTTAATGTCATTGTAAAAACTAAAGGATATAATTTTTCGTTAGCACAAAAAAAACATTTTTAGTATTCATTGTTGAATGCATTGTCATTATCATCATCATGTTCATTAATGTCATTATTACCATTATCATTTAATGTCATTATAGCCTGAAAAACTAAAGGAAATCATTTTTCGTTAGAACAAAGAAGAAAGCTTTTTGTTTTCATCGTAAATTTCATTGTCATTATCATCACTATCGTCTTCATTATCGCCATTATCATTATTATTATCTATTACCACTACTTGGATGATACACATTAATAAATAAATAATTTTTCTAAGTTAATTTAATTGGCATCACCATGAGTAGCTTATCGTCACTATTATTGTCATCATCACCACCTTCATCATCACTATCGTGACTCAACATCATCATCGTAATTATAATTCATCATCCAGAAACACGTCACATATCCATCGAGCATTCAATATCACCACTATAATCCACCATCAAGATTAAAAGGTCATATAAACATCAAGCATTCAACATCGTCATTATAATTCACCATCCACATTACAATATCATGTACACATCCAACATTCACCATTGTCATTATAACTCAACATCCAGACTATAACGTCACAAACATCCAGCATTCATCATCGTCATTATAACTCATCATCCAGATTACAATGTCATGTAAACTTCCAGCATTCACCATTATCATTATAACTCATCAGCCAGACTAAAATGTCACATTAACATCCATCACTCATCATCGTCATTACAATTCATCATCCAGACTAGACTATAATGTCACATTAACATCCAGCACTCACCATCGTCATCATAACTCATCATCCAGACTAAAACGTCACATTAACATCCAGCACTCACCATCGTCATCATAGCTCATCATCCAGACTAAAACGTCACAACCAGAACTCATCATTATCATTATAACTCATCATCTAGATTAAACGGTTAAGTACACATCCAGAATCATCATCGTCATTATAACTCATCATCTAGATTAAAACGTCATGTAAACTTCCAGCATTCACCATCGTCATTATAACTCATTAGCCAGATTAAAACGTCACATTAACATCCAGCACTCACCATCGTCATCATAACTCATCATCTAGACCAAAATATCACGCCAAAATCCAGCCAAAAAATAAATAAATAACTAAATAAAATAAACAGGGCGACAAAAACCCACCTTGATCAACACCGAGAGGAGTTTCTCCCTCTTGAAGGCGTCGATTCCGGAGGCCAGCGTGTCCCCCGTGATCGAGATGACTAAGTTGGGCCAGTGAGGCTCCAGGATGCTCCAGTACTTCCTCAGGAGCCTCAGGACTTCGGGCTCCGAGCCTTCCTTCACGTAGGAGATTTGGGAGTCGTCGGAGAGTCTCAGGTAGTGGACGGGTTCCATGGAGTCTGGAAGGATTAAAATAAAATGGATAATTTTAAAATTAATGGCTTTAGAAATAGTGTTTTTGTATGGTGATTCGGGTTTACCACTTTGTTATGTCTTTACAGTATACAGAAAGTTAATTCTTACAAATTCATACAATTATATACAATATTCTGGCTTTTTGTTATTGCATTGCATTTATCCAACACAACCTATACACAACCATATATATATATATATATATATATATATATATATATATATATATATATATATATATATATATATGTGTGTGTGTGTGTGTGTGTGTGTGTATATAGATGTATGTATACATCTATATATATATATACAAATGTATATATATAGATATATAATAAAACATGTATAAAATAAAAAAAATTCATAAAATTCGATATAATGTGGTTCGGATCCCATAATAAGCAGTAAGTCCCGTTGCTAGGTGACCAATCGGTTCCTAGCCAAGTAAAAATATCTAATCCTTAGGGCCAGCCGTAGGAGAGCTGTTAATCAGCTCAGTGGTCTGGTAAAACTAAGATATACTTTACTTTTACATGCATCCGTGTGGTACACATCTTACTTATCCTAACTTTATATACTGGTAAGTTACCTGTTACTTAAATACGAATAACACTGAATGCACAGAAATATATATATATATATATATATATATATATATATATATATATTATATATATATATATATATATATATATATGTATATATGTATATATATATATATATATATATATATGTATGTATATGTGTGTGTGTATTATATATATATATATATATATATATATATCTAATATATATATATATATATATATATATATATATATATATATATAGATCACTAGGTAGGAGACCAAGGCAGACAGACAGACAGACGGATATGAAACCTGTCAAAACGTAATGGAGACGGATGGGGTAATGTCATACTTAATTTGATTGATGTATGGGCGACGTCCGGAACGGCGAGAGCTAAGTGCTGATTGGCACAGATGATTAATGATGATTATCAATTGAAACCGAAACGACTTTTTTCACCCGGTGAAATGTCGCAATGGTGCCAAATAAAAAAATGGAAAAGTCAGTGATTTCACCGAATTTACGTCAGTGTCATTAAAAAAATCAGCATATCAACACTGCAATAAATATCTAAAATCAGTGACTTCACTGAATTTACGTCAGTGTTGTAAAAAAAATCAGCATATCACGTTGCAATAAAAAATTAAAAGTCATTATCATCAAAGCAAAAAAAAGTAATAAAATGAAACAAAATCAACAGATCACGTTGCGATAGAATGAAAAACCGGTGACTCCAATAAATTGATATTAGTGTCATCAAAGAAAAAATCAGCAATCAATTTAGTGACTTCAGTGAAATGGTTCTTGTATCATTTGGGCAGCCCGATAAAAACATATTGCAACAGCAACCAGAGCACTTAAGTTGATTCTTCATGGAGAATGCAGTCAAAGACAAACCTCTCATATAGTTCTTATATCAAATACGACACTACTGCAAACATCAACTGAATCTTAACAAGAAAAAATGAATTTCCAATTAATGAATAAATAAATATTACTGTACATATATAAGTTTTAATAGAACAAGGTAAACATATAAACAAATAAGTAAATAAATACACTAATAAACTGATTAATAAATAAATATAACTACATATATATGTTTCAATAGAAGGAGGTAAACATATAAATAAATAAATAATAAAAACGTAAATAAATAAAAAAATTAAAAAATAAATAAACTAACCAACTGATTCATAAATATAACTGTACGTATACATGTTTTAATAGAACACGGTAAATAAATAAATAAATAAATAAATAAGTGAATGAATAAACTAATCAACGGATTAATAAATAAATATAACTGTTCATATACATGTTTTAATAGGACAAAGTAAACAAACAAATAAATAAATAAACTAATTAACTGATTGATAAATAAATATAACTGTACATATACATGCTTTAATAGAACAAGATTAACAAACAAATAAGTAAATGAATAAACTAATTAACTGATTAATAAATAAATTCATACAGACTTCTTTTAGCGGAATAATGCAAACCG
>NC_061087.1:99351967-99356967 GCF_015104395.2 Macrobrachium nipponense | reverse complement strand
TAGAGAGGGTGGAAAGTAAGATGGAAGAGAGAGAACATGAACGGAGGTATAGTAAGAGGAATGAAAGGGGTTGCAGCTAGGGGCCGAAGACACGCTGCTAAGAATCTTAAGCAATGCCTACAGTGTACCACCTCCCCTACGGATACGAAAAGTGTTGAATACAACGCGAGAAGATTCGTGCAAAAGTGTACTTCAACACTCTGGGAAATGTTCATGTACCCACCTGAACTTTCTGCGAACCCAAGTGAGTCCATCTATCTTAGTATATCGAATTTCTGATTCAGCCATCCTTGTCTGCAACTACCGATGGGAAGACCAGCCCACCTGTAATAATAATAATAATAATAATAATAATAATAATAATAATACTTTATTAAAAGTAATGGCTACTTCAGCAGCATTACACTTGTAGAGATTCTTCTCTATTTTCCGAATAGCGGCTTTTTCCGTGCTACTTAGACAGGCTAGTAGAGCGCCTATGGAGGTCATGATCAAATACAGAGCCAAAATTGGTGTATATATTTGAATTTTACAGATAAACTATGATACCATAGTTATCAAAGTCATTAACGATATATATATATATGTCTCTCTCTCTCTCTCTCTCTCTCTCTCTCTCTCTCTTTCTTGAAGCAAGCGAGCTTTCGTCTGGAGCTGCCAGACATCCTCGGGCTGGGAAGCTGAGGGTGGACTGATCTTGAAGCGGTGTCCGTCCTCGTTTATATTTGGAGTTGACAGCAGGGGAACCGCCCCATGCTGATCTACTATTGGCTGGTGGCGGTAGGTCTTCGTTTTCATTGGTGGCTTGAACCGGGTCTCAAGCCACTTTCCATGCGTTGATGGTTTCGATACTGTAAGTCCTGCAGCCGCCTAGTCCTCTTTAGCGGCGCGGTTTACGTCGATGGGCGTTTCGCTATGCTGCGGGACGTCACGGCTAACTTTATATGATTGGCTGCGGGAGTATCTCGTCGGGGGCGTCGTCTTCCGTGGAGTTGTCGTGCTCGGTGGTGTCATTGTTGGTGGCAGGTTCTTCTCATACTCGTAATTAGGGAGGAGAAATTCTTCCTGCGTCGTATTTAGTGTAGGTCTTACTTGCTGGATGAGAAGCGCCTCCAGCAGGCGTAACCGACGGCCATCAGGGGCCTTCCCGATGATCTTCGTGTTTTGGATGATCACATCCCGGGAGATGGCCTCTTGATGTTTGGTGCGTGCGTGATTTTTGATAGCCCCCTCTTGGGCGTGGCACGAGAGTCTCTTCGACAGGCGCATGGTAGTCATACCAACGTAGGCGCCGCTGCAACCGCGGACTGGGCATGTATACTGGTACACCACATGCGTCTGCTTCAGGGGTCTCGTACCTGTGGAGAGGGGTTATTTTTCATAATTATTGGTCGCGCGTCCTCCGATTCTGGTAGTAGATAATTAGGTCGATATTTTTGGTGTCGTCGGTCGGGGATAACATTTTCCAGAAATAATTTTTCTTGACTGAGTCCTCTTCTTCACGGTAATGTGAGCTCATGAAGGCTTTATAATACAGCTTGATATTATCCTGGTGGGGCGTGTTGCGGGCTCTCACTACCGTACCATTTCTCCAGGGCTGTACGGACTTCTCTGCTTATTAATTTATTTGAATACCCGTTATTTACGAGTACTTGGGAGGCGCGGTCGAGTTCCTGATGAGTGTCCTGCCAGGTCGAGCAGTGGGAGAGGGCTCTCCTGACGAAGGCCTTGACGGTCGTGCTTTTGAATCTGGCGGGGCACTCGCTGTCACCATTGAGGCAAAGTCCTAGGTTGGTTTTCTTTGTGTAGACGGAAGTACGGAGGCCGTCTTCCGTCTTACTCACAAGGACGTCGAGGAAGGGGAGCCGATCGTCGGGGCTGTATTCAACAGTGTAATTCAGCACGCTGCACTGCTGAAATGCCTGACGGAGGGCTTCTACCTCATTCTCGGCGTCGACTTGAACAAAGATGTCGTCGAAGAGACTCTCGTGCCACGCCCAAGAGGGGGCTATCAAAAATCACGCACGCACCAAACATCAAGAGGCCATCTCCCGGGATGTGATCATCCAAAACACAAAGATCATCGGGAAGGCCCCTGATGCCCGTCGGTTACGCCTGCTGGAGGCGCTTCTCATCCAGCAAGTAAGACCTACACTAAATACGACGCAGGAAGAATTTCTCCTCCCTACGAGTATGAGAAGACCTGCCACCAACAATGACACCACCGAGCACGACAAACTCCACGGAGACGACGCCCCCGAACGAGATACTCCCGCAAGCCAATCATAATAAAGTTAGCCGTGACGTCCCGCAGCATAGCGAAACGCCCATCGACGTAACCGCACCGCTAAGGAGGTCTAGGCGGCTGCAGGACTTACAGTATCGAAACCATCAACGCATGGAAAGTGGCTTGAGACCCGGTTCAAGCCACCAATGAAAACGAAGACCTACCGCCACCAGCCAATAGTAGATCAGCATGGGGCGGTTCCCCTGCTGTCAACTCCAAATATAAACGAGGACGGACACCGCTTCAAGATCAGTCCACCCTCAGCTTCCCAGCCCGAGGATGTCTGGCAGCTCCAGACGAAAGCTCGCTTGCTTCAAGAAAGAGAGAGAGAGAGAGAGAGAGAGAGAGAGAGAGAGAGACATATATATATATATATCGTTATGACTTTGATAACTATGGTATCATAGTTTTATCTGTAAAATTCAAATATTATACACCAATTTTGGCTCTGTATTTGATCATGACCTCCATAGGCGCTCTACTAGCCTGTCTAAGTAGCACGGAAAAAGCCGCTATTCGGAAAATAGAGAAGAATCTCTACAAGTGTAATGCTGCTGAAGTAGCCATTACTTTTAATAAAGTATGCTTGAGAGAGGGTCTGCTTCCTAAGTACAATAATAATAATAATAATAATAACCTGGCCAATGTTTTGTCCATTGCAGCACAGGGAGGATATAGTGTTCTTTCGTTAATAATAATAATAATAATAATAATAATAGTTTGATACTTTTACTGTCAGAATTACCACTACTACTATTATCAATTATAATCCTATTGATAAAAATAATTGTAACAACTAATATTATCAGCATTATTATTACTAGCAAACATAGGTATACAGAAATTATGTATGATAAATTCGTAAAGTAACTAATTCTACGGGCAGAACCAGCTCCATTTCAGGGAATCCCTTCTTAACCCCCACCCCCCTTCGGAATGGGGGGAGGTAGGATGAAATCCCATTATAAACTATCTTAGGGGTCCCCACTATAACCTTGCCAAGTTTCATACCCATAGGACCAGCCGTTTGGCCATGATTGAATAACAGACAGACGGACGGACAGACATAGCGCCCATTATAGAAGATAAATCACAGTCATAGCTAAATATTTTTCATATCAACAACTGTCAATGCCAGCACATCAACAACAGAAAAAAAGAAAAGAAAATGGAACACATTACAGTTAAACTTCTGCCTCTTCACCTTCATAAACTGTTATATCATTTGTTGATGTGAAGGCAACAATTTTCAGCTTGGCGTAAATAGCTAATGATTTCTTCATCAAATGAATTGTCTGGTTACAGCATCCCTTGATCTAGTCCGTTCGAGCAGCAACGTTTGGCGCAGAGAGAGAGAGAGAGAGAGAGAGAGAGAGAGAGAGAGAGAGAGAGAGAGAAAGTCACACTTTCCCACTGGTGTGAATATTTGGTTTCCAACCGTCTGTAGGCCTACGTTCGTTTTCGTTTTCCCTCCTTCCACAAAGTATTGTGAATTTCTACCACTTATTAATAACCAGCCTTCTGAAAATGGCTTACGTATAAGTCGAAACCGCCCAGGATTCACGGCCACTTTTTTATTTCATTGTGGTGGAATGGAATCTATGTGATTTAGGCATAAAGCCAAGCACTGGGACCCACGGAGTCATTCACTGTGGTAAAGCGGGACGTACAAATCACGTGTCAGAGTTATCATAATAATTTGAAAAGGTTTTGTCTTTGCGCTGTTAGTATCTAAATGCATGTAATAGTACTACGTACTTCAAGCAAACCTTACTCATGAGCACAAAGTATTGCCCATATTTCGGCGAAATCGAAATGTCTCGAGCAGATGAACTTTCCTTATGCTACGCTTCGCAGTAATGGAATTACTAAGAGAATAAGACTAAAAAGCGTGCTGGCATTAGGCCGACTAAATCCAAAGGTTACAAAACCTGTGAAAAGACACCTTGCGAAAAGACACCTAATCGACTTCTAACTCACACACACAAACTCGCTTACAGAATAAATCCTAAATATATCGCTTCCCTTCCTCTATTCCGGTAAATAAGGAGGGAGGGTTCAAGAGAAGATCCCAGTCACCCCAATCGAGATAAGAAGGTAACTGCAGAAGGCTCCTAAACAGGATTATAACCCTGGGAACAATAGAAGAAGAAGAATTAAAATGACAATGTTTTCGTTGTCCACTTATGGCTGCTCGGTCTTCTGTTTTATTTTAACAATCATTTATATTTCTCACTTTTAAAATATTAAAGATTAAAATATTTGATCGCGCTACAAATAGTCACATAATTATAATCTATAAAAAGAGACATATACTGATGAATATTTTCGTCTTCACCAATGGCTTGGCAAAAGGTCACATTCTCTCTCTCTCTCTCTCTCTCTCTCTCTCTCTCTCTCTCTCTCTCACACACACACACACACACACACACATATATATATATATATATATATATATATATAATAAATATATATAGATATATATATATATATATATATATATATCTATATATATATATATATATATATATATATATATATATATATACACACACACACACACGAGAGTCTATAGTACATGCATGTATGTATACACGTATTAAAAGTACACGCAAGTTCATTCTGCCTCACGCTACACCAGCTATCGCCCTTCAAAACTTTACCACAAATCCTACGCATTACTTTTCCTCAAACTTCCACTATTCGCGTTAAC